>NC_051161.1:56589610-56619628 GCF_013339745.2 Dermacentor silvarum
CTTCAGTCAGACTATCTCGGCATAGCTCGGGGCAAATCTCGAAGAAGTAACTTCTTTCGGAACTGCAGACGCTCGATGAACTCGTTGACTAGCTTGTCGGGGTATCCCCTTCTTCCGCAGACGGTCTGTCTTCACGTTACATCTCTTTACCGGAGCAGTCTCAACAGAACACTTCTGATTCTCGCTTGCGGGTTTTATAGCCTTTGACGGTCGTTCTTGAACCTTCGGTCGGGGTCGTGATCCCGTAGCATGGCCTATCTTCTAGTCAATTCTCGCATCTCAACCGCCGCCGTCGGAGCGTCGTCGAGGGGGGGTGGTGAGTCACCCTGTTGGCGCACGCTCATGCTTGTAGTAATCTCTTTCTCGACTCGCCGGGTGAGAAGGTGTCTCGGCGCCCATGCTCTCTCTCTCTCTCTCGTTACCGTCGCTTTGTCTATGGTTCTAGACGTCCAGACTCCGTTGGTCTCGTCGGCTGTTAGAGGCGTATGAGCTCTCCCCCTCTGTTGAAGCTGCCGCGGCCCGGCGTGTTTCTTTCGCTGGCTTGCGTGACACGCGGCGCGTGCTTTGATAGCGCGCTCTTTTGTGACACTGTCCCCCACTTTAAGAATATTATTCAATAATATTCAAGAAAACACAAAAGAAGCGCGCACAAAAGTCCACTACGCACGAGTCCGTAAGTTCATAAATCAGTCCACCACAAATCACACGTCACTCGCGATACATCGAATACAAACACCATTCACACAGGTACACTTGGACTACACAATAACACATCCTTCGCGTAAAAACTACACATGTACTACACAAAAATACATATCTCGCGTAATAAGACAAAGTTATGAAATAGAACTTGTGCAACAAGTATACAAAACTATGACAGGGTAGTTTTCAGAACATAAAGAAACAACACTATGTTCATGATACATTAATTGTGATACATGATACACTCAGTACACTCAACAAAACACTTTGCACCACACACTAATCATCAACGGTTTTTGAATTTAAATTTCCTGTCCTTGGTTTTTCGATGGTAGTGTTTCGCGTGGTTATGAGTCCCGGTCGGTTTACTTTCGGAATCGGGCGTTGAAAGTGGATGGAAAGGCCTTGTTTGAGCCTTCGCTCGAGCTGGGAAGACAGCTGCCGCGTTGTTCTCGTCAGCAGTTGATGGTTTTCCGCAAGCTTCTGGGATCGTTTAGGGTTCGATCTTCGGTGATTTCTTTCCCGGTTTAGGATCGTTCATGGGGCTCGAACTCCCTTGACGTTTCCTAGAATTACGTCATACAGTTCGCTGTCCATGCAAAGCGCCGTGACATTCCCACTGTAATACGGGGTCTTGACCTCAATCCTGGCTTCGGGAAGGTTCCTAGCCATACCATCGACCAGGTAAACCAAACTGGTTTCGCCAGTGAGCTCTGCGTCTTTGACCAAGTCTCTTCGCACGATCACTGTGCTGCTGCCGGTATCTCGTAACACCGTGATTTGCTTTTCTGCCATTCTTCCGGCAAGTACAGGCAGTCTGTTAACGGAAAATTCTGGGCGTTGTGTCACCACAGCATTAACGACCGGAATTCTTTTCCTGTCTCGGAGTTCTACAAAGTCGACCTTTATGTCTTCTTTGTGTTTTGGCGGGGCATACACACAGGATGCTTGGGGAGCTTCTTTCCCTCCGTTGCGACATGTATCGGCTTTGGGCCCAGTTCGCCCACATTTAAAATACTTAACATCGTTGGGGCGTGTAAGATTGCTCCGACAATTGCTAGCATGGTGACTCAGTCGGTTACAGAGATAACACCTCGGAACAGACTTCTGAGGGTTTCTCCTTTCATTGGATGCCGGTTTCTTTGCGTCCTATGGCTCCTCTTTTTTGATGTTGGAGAGATTCGTGTCTCCCGGTGCTTCCAAAAATTGGTCTGCCAATTCCAACGTATCTTGAAGCGATTTAGCTTTCCTTTCTTTCAGATAGAGTGGCAGGCTCGGGTGGCAAACTTCTTGGAATTGCTTCTTGATCAGAAGCTTTATAAGTGAACCGTACTCCTGTGCAGTCTCTGAAAGTTCGGTCCACCTATCTAAATAGTGGCTGAGCCGCGCGGCAAATTGCGTGGCAGTCTCGACATCGGCGGGCTTTCCAGTCCTAAACTTGTCCCAGAAGCCTTATACGGTGATCCTAAATCTCTTCACTAAACAAGCTTTCACCCTTCCATAATTATAGGCATCGGTTGGCGTCAGCCTACCGTACACACTAAGTGCTTCGCCACTCAAACACCTGCTCAACGCAGTGGCTCATTGATCCTCTGACCAATTCTGGCTTTTATCAACTGTCTCAAATCTGTGCAAGTAAGCTTCCAGGTCGTCTCTTCTTTCATCGAATGCCACAAGCAGTTTGCTTGGGTTCAGACGGAAGCTAGTTTCTTCCCTTTCAGTGCTATCGACTCTTGCCTGGGCGGGAGCGCCTGTGCGCTGCTGCAAACGAAGTCGTTCGAGTTCTAACTCGTGCTGTCTTTGTCTTTCTCTCTCAGCCATTTCAGCTTTTCGTTGTTCTTTATCTGTCGCTCCTTCGCCTCTCTTTCTTCTTTTATCTGTCGCTCCTTCGTCTCTCTTTCTTCTTTTATCTGTCGCTCCTTTGCTTCTCTTTCTTCTTTGGCTCTTTCGGCCGCTAGCTTCTCTCTTTCTACAGCTTCTTTTTCCTTCTGGCTAACCCACTTCCGTAGTTCAGCTCCGCAAAGACCCACCTTCTCACCAAGTGCTACTAATTTCTAGAGATCCGTGATGCCCTTCAAAAATCTAGCCGCGTGCAAACAATATCTGCTAGATTTCAACTATCGAACAGCTCTCTGCACACAAGTTAGAAAAACGTGGTGACACAATCAAATTCGTTGACAATGGCAATGTAAACGACCCTAGGCTCTTTCTCCCTACTATGGACACACAATTTGCACCAGAAAGGTCCTGTCGCGGACGACAGAAATATTGTTATAGACTCCGTGAACGAGGTGCAGACGCCGGAACAAATTTCATAGCCGACTTACCAGCTTCTGAAAATAATCCCACGAAAGCAAGGACAATTAGTAATGGGCCCTCTGGTGCACCAGCGAACGCCGGTTGTCCGAAGACCGAGTCAGAGGCCAGAGTTGTCAAAGCACAACAAAATATATTCTTCACACAAGGCACTTACGCACACATGTGCACACCTAGGCTAGACATATCACTATACAATTCAGATGGCTTTTCACAAACCACCGGAAAATAATTAACGACTAGCACTAAGAGTCCAACACGTAAGGTACAAAGTGAATAGGAACACTAAGCGTCGAATCGTATACACCGTGCTGGTCTTCCGTAAGACTATCTCGGCGTAGCTCGGGGCAAATCTCGAAGAAGGAACTTCTTCCGGAAATGCAGACGCTCGATGAACTCATCGACTAGCTTGCCAGGGAATCCCCTCCTTCCACAGACGGTCTGTCTTCACGTTCCATCTCTTTACCGGAGCGGTCTCAGCTGAACTCTTCTGATTCTCGCTCGCCGGTTTTATAGCCTTCGACGATCGTTCTCGAGTCTTCGGTCGAGGTCGTGATCGCGTAGCATGGCCAAAGCCTGGGAATCTTCTAGTCAATTCTCGCATCTTCAACCACCGCCGTGGGAGCGTCGTCGAGGGGGGGTGGTGAGTCATCCTGTTGGCGCATGCTCACGCTTGTAGTAATCTCTTTCTCAACTCGCCGGCTGAGGTGTCTCGGCGCCCGTGCTCTCTCTCTCTTTCTCTCGTTACCGTCGCTTTGTCTATCTAGACTCCATTGGTCCCGTCGCCTGTTAGAGGCGTACACGGTGTAAGAACATTTAGGTGTTGACACTGCGCGTGCGCGAGCGTCCAGATTATTATGCGGGCGCACCGAGTAGCTCTGCTGCGAGCAGATAGATGGCGCCGCGGTCAGCGGTCCCAGCTTAGTGGCGCCGGCGGCTTGACATTGATCTGCCATTGCAGGAAATTCGTTACTTTAGATTACAGTGATAAGGTAACCAGGCTTAATGATTCGGTAACGTGAGGGTATCTTACGCAGGGCGTGACTGACGTGAACACGAATCGATCGCGCAGCACTCAAAGCCCACTCAAGTTACGCTCGCGCGCAGAATTTAATTCGTCCGGTCTAGCCGTTCATCCAAGCATAAAAAAATTTGTCGCAGTTACACCCGAAAGGCGAAGCACCAATTGCGATAGCAAATTAGTAGAGAGCTATACGGAGTAAGGATAGTAGTTTTATCAGCTGTATAAGCTTGGACATGCAGCAGTACCAGCAACGCGCAGAAATGTTGTCGACGCCGTCGGCGTTTTGCTCGCGTTCGCATCGAACGCGCGCGGCGTTTTTATATAAATACGTATTTGGTGCCGCAGCTAAACGTCACCTCCCTCCCTCCCTCCCTCCGGGCCCCCCACAGCCTTTCGCGCGACGAAAAAACTTGCGTTTGCTCTTTATATATGGAAAGGAGGAAAGAGACGCTTAATTCTGCAGCCCTTCAGGGAGCACGGCGCAGAACGCGCGTTTGCTCTCCGACGTGCGTTCGCTCCCCGTGAAAGCGCGCGTCCCTGGCGCCCTTTCACCCGCACATACAGCGTCCGGAGCGCGGCGACGAATTCATCGCCGTTGACTTCATACGGAACATCACGGCCACGGCGAAGGCGACGACGACGGCGACGCCGACGGCATAAATCTGCTTTGGAGTGTCCATATAATTGCTATCGCAATAAAATAAAAGCGTTAGCCCTCGTGCTACCCCTTGATATGAAGAAAATAGGGACTGCACCGGAAAATGTATTTAATGCTTATCGCTGCTTCCATGCCCACTCAGAAAACTGTTCAATCATCGTTTGGTGAATTCAGTGGGGCCGCGATATAAATTAAGAAATGAAATGGCGCAAGCTTGCGATATCCAGCGCACTAGAGCAAAGTGGCTGTTCATGGCTAGAACTTAAGATGAGAATGGACATAGCTATGTAAAAACTCTTTCAAATAGGAATTTATTAGGCGGGATGAAGGCAGGCGTCTTATCTGGGATTACAGCATCACTAATACAGTTCACTGATAAAAACCTGAGAAAATGCCTTTTTTATTCCAATTTCACTTAACATAGGCCATGTATATTATTTATTGGGCTTTCATACATTGGGGTCTGAGTGCCTCTCGCAAGATCTAAAAAAAGAGGTGACTTTCTTCTTAAATTGCATACGAGAATGTGCCAATGTAAGCGTGTTTGAGAATGCATGCTACAGACTGTCCACAAATACACTTACACCCACCACACAATAATCTCATAGACCTATTATTTGTATTTTTGCAAGGACACAATACGAAAAAAATTGTGCATGAAGCAGCTCGATAATTTTAATAAGGGATAACAATCCCAGAAGCTTACGCCCTCATACACTCCCACAATGGAAAAATGTTGAATAAAAATGTCACAGTTTCGCCCTAAGGGCGAAGCAATGAATGCGATAGCCACACAGCAATGTCATACGAAGTAAGGTGAGCGGCTTTGGTAGCAATATGAATTGTAGTAAACATGAGCTGATTAAGTAAGCAGGTGTGCTGCGGCGTTAAGTAGACCGACATAAAGAGAGACTCGATGACCACGAGAAGGCGCGTGTGAAACGGTGGTGTTGATGAGAAGCGCTTCCCGTGGGCAGCGCGTGCGAAGGGACACACCTGTAGCGCTGCACTGCCGATCCGGGCAGCATTGCATGTTTAGCGTGCGTTGGAAAATGTGGCCCGACTATTACTAACTGAATGAACAAGCGTGGTGTGAGCGCGCACAAACAAACATGAATAGATCACACTGAATGACTGCAGACAACGACTGTCAAAACGCTGGCAGCGGGCGAAGGTACGTGCGGTCTATCGCGTAAACGGAAACTGAGCGGCGAATGCACGGCGCATAAAGGACGGACGGACGGACGGACGGACGGACGGACGGACGGACGGACGGACGGACGGACGGACGGACGGACGGACGGACGGACGGACGGACGGACGGACGGACGGACGGACGGACGGACGGACGGACGGACGGACGGACGGACGGACGGACGGACGGACGGACGGACGGACGGACGGACGGACGGACGGACGGACGGACGGACGGACGGACGGACGGACGGACGGACAGACAGACAGACAGACAGACAGACAGACAGACAGACAGACAGACAGACAGACAGACAGACAGACAGACAGACAGACAGACAGACAGACAGACAGACAGACAGACAGACAGACAGACAGACAGACAGACAGACAGACAGACAGACAGACAGACAGACAGACAGACAGACAGACAGACAGACAGACAGACAGACAGACAGACAGACAGACAGACAGACAGACAGACAGACAGACAGACAGACAGACAGACAGACAGACAGACAGACAGACAGACAGACAGACAGACAGACAGACAGACAGACAGACAGACAGACAGACAGACAGACAGACAGACAGACAGACAGACAGACAGACAGACAGACAGACAGACAGACAGACAGACAGACAGACAGACAGACAGACAGACAGACAGACAGACAGACAGACAGACAGACAGACAGACAGACAGACAGACAGACAGACAGACAGACAGACAGACAGACAGACAGACAGACAGACAGACAGACAGACAGACAGACAGACAGACAGACAGACAGACAGACAGACAGACAGACAGACAGACAGACAGACAGACAGACAGACAGACAGACAGACAGACAGACAGACAGACAGACAGACAGACAGACAGACAGACAGACAGACAGACAGACAGACAGACAGACAGACAGACAGACAGACAGACAGACAGACAGACAGACAGACAGACAGACAGACAGACAGACAGACAGACAGACAGACAGACAGACAGACAGACAGACAGACAGACAGACAGACAGACAGACAGACAGACAGACAGACAGGACAGACAGACAGGACAGACAGGACAGACAGACAGAAGACAGACAGACAGACAAACTTTATTTGCGTCCTGGGAAGAGGGTCCAGCCGTGTGGAGATAGACGGTGCGAGCGAGCGACGAGACATACGGCGCGCGGCGCAGATTTATCTATAGGGAACCTCACGGCGACGGTGACGGCAGAAATCCGGTTGAAGTTTCCATATAATTGCTATCGCAATAAAACATGCATGCGTGTAATATACACCGCACGCGGATTGTAAAAAAAATTCAGTAGCCAGGATGCATCAAACTTGAAAATCAGGCACACATGTGCACAGAAAACAGCAGTTTCATACAGGGTGCACAAAGATTAAAAGTCACGTAGCTAAACAGAACCATAGTAATGTTGTTGCCGTCCCTTTGAGATACTCCGATTATTTTTACATTCCGCCTAATTACATTATTAGTCTTAATTAAATAATCAACTTCTCAAATATTATAATTAAATAAAAGTGTCAATGAGAAAATTGTACAGCAACATGAAAGACTCCCGATACAACTTTCTATTGCTCAATACGCGCTACGTTATCGTTTTTCCGAGCATGGAAGAAGCCCACGAATACACGCAAAGTGCCTCGAGCGGCCAGTCGCGCGGCAATTTTGCGTGTATTCGCGGGTTTGTTTCACCATAGCCTCCTATATGAAAAAAATATAGGAGGCTATGGTTTCACGCTCGGAAAACACTTTTATGTATCAGGTATTGAGCAACAGAAAGCTGTATCAGGAGTTTTCCACGTTGCTGTACAATTCTCTTGTTCACACTTTTTATCCAATTATAGCATTAGAAACGTTGATTATTATGAAAATAATTATGTAATTAGGCGGAATGCAAAAAAATATTTTGAGTATCTCCAAGCGACGGCAGACAACATTACCTTGGCTCTGTCCAGCTACGTGAAATTTGCATATTTTTAAATCTTGGTGCATGATAGTTAAGACACCCAGTATATATCTTGTACATGCAGCAAAATTTGCGCTATACCTACTGTGGCGAACACGAGGTTCTCTCTTCCGCAGTGGCTTTCGAGGTTTGACCGTGTGAGGTTCTTTGGACAGTTCGTAAATAAAGTGGGAACTGCATTTGCAGACAGAACACAGCTCTTTGGCGCGTCAAGTAGCACCTTTTATCGAGCTCCGCGTAATATGCCGTCGTTATCGTATCCTCTGAAAAATGCTTGGTGCAGACATGGTCGGTAGGCCCTCAGATTTGCATGGCGCCACTACTCTAAACGACCGCTGTCGGACGGAACTTTGAATAAAGGCACACGCTTCGCACAAGTCCGGTATCGAGAATTACAGTTGGTAACGAAGCATTTTCAACCCATTTCAAACGCCCCTCAGAAAGCCGCTGCCACCTTTGTCGAGCGCCCGTGGCGACAATACCCAAGCACAAGCTCATGAAACGCACGCGAACAAGCGCGTGCCTTCAAAACAGCGCGGCCGCACATGCAAGCAGGAAACCGAAGGAGCGGCAGCACCACTTATTTTTACACCGTGGAGGCGTACGTGCTCTCCCCCTCTGTTGAAGCTGCCGCGGGCCCGGCGAGTTTCTTTCGCTGGCTTGCGTGACACGCGGCGCGCGCCTTCATTACGCGCTCGTTTGTGACATGTTCCGAACACCCGGCAGAGGCTTTGTGCAAGCTGCCTTTAGCTTTATACACGTAGCCTCTACTATAAGCATGCCTCGAACATCAAATCGTGGTTTCGGCACTAAAAATCCAGTATTCAGTACATTCGAAAAGATATTCGCATTGAAACGTCCTACCTTGTTCTTTGTCGCTGCTGTTTCTAGAGCAGAAGGTCCTAAAGTCTTTTGCAGTGTTTACAAATTAACAAGTGCAAGCCATTACTTCACGTAGCATTTCTTTCACCTCAACATTATTCTTTATTGTAGATTTGTGAACAAATCTATACAGCAGTTGCTATACTAAATATTCATTAGGATGTGCCGCAGAAGGCTGAGTGATGGATGAGGGGGAGGATAGAGGCGCTTGTCGAAATAGCTGGAGGTAGACATCCTTGATGGTGCGGCGCAGGGAGAGTCTTCCACAGCATTCTGGTGGCTTGGGACAGGGGATCAACGGTGCCCAGTGTCACGGGCGAGCTGATGGGCCAGCTCATTTCGTCAATCCCCGAATGCCTAGGTACCCAGCGGAGGAAAACGTTGGAAGGCTGCAGTGCAGAGACCGCTCGCTCGACCTCCTGTTGGAGTCAATGGGGTAGGGTGCCGGATTCGTTGCGAATCGATTCTCAGGTTTTAGTGCTTACAGCCGACCACCTATCCACGCTAACACATTGGCGGGGCAGGCACCTGCAGCTTGATTTTGTGGCGAATACATTAGTGCAAGTGGACGAGTCACTACAGAGTGGCGAAATTTGTCGGCACCTTTGAACGATTAGGCCTGGAAAAAAAGCCAGCCTATGTCGCAACACTTTTTGAACAGGTGTTCTGTATTAACACGCGGCCAATGCACCTTACGCGTGTGTGTGTGTTCATTTTACTGCCATCGAAATGCGGCCGTTGTGTGTGGGATTTTATCCTGCACCATTCGGCTTAGCTGTGCAAGGCACAAGCCACTACGCCAACACAAATGGACTAAGTAATTATGTGCTCTTGTTTGATACACAGATGAAACTCGCTAAGCCGCCAGTGCTGTCTGTGATCCTTCTATGCCATTAAACTGTTTCGTATAATCGCAGATGGGAAATGCGCCTTCAGTGCATGCTTCCCCCTTTTGTCGTTTGTGCTAAAGGGCTGCGCGTGTATTGCGCGGCCCATTTCCTTCCTCGTTCTGTAGGTGCAGTCGTAACATATCCGTGAACGGCAGCGATTAGGCACGAAAAAATTTTATTTTCCATGCTGACACTGTTCCTTGATGATATTCACTAATACCCAGTGTTGGTCCTCACAGCTCGTGTCACAATCTGCGTTCACTATGGCCACTCCGCCACTCGTACTGCAAGTAGACACCTGCAAAAACAAGCAATCAGCTTTGCAGTCAACTGTTCCGAACTCCCGGTAGAGGTTTGGTCAAGCTGCGACATTTTTCTGCTATTGGGCAAGAAAGTAGCATGGGAAAGCGATTTCGTTTCATGGCATCGTCGCTTCAATGCCACTGCTGACTGCTACTACGATGTACTCGGCGTTGATCGTTCTCGGATAGGGGAACAACTTATCAAGGCTTTTGTACGTCAATTAGGGAGCACATGGCGTAGCATTGATGGTTTTCAGATTTCTTTACGCCAGGAGGGCAGCGTTTACTGCTGTCCTACATCTGATAACTATTGATTCTATTCAGTGATCTAGTCTGGCCGCCAACACTCAGATGCCGACTGCTTGCCCACTTACCCCGTAGGCATGCCCAATATCAATGACAAGGTAACTTCCGCCTGCGTTCTCTCCTTCTCGAGCACCGTCACGCGACTCAGCTCCACCAATATGGACGCGCCGGCCTCATCGTCTGCCCTCGCTGGTGATGAACACGCACGATACTCAAGTAATGCCTTTTTTAGGAAGCACATTGCTGACTTGTATATGTAAGCTGTAACATTTAACCAAAAATTACAGGCAGAGCATATCGACCGCCTGGGCGGCATGTCTACCCTGTTCTTCCCCTTCATCGCCAAGCCGGTCGAGCCAGGTGGTGATGGAAAGGGGCAGTAGAAAAGGCAATGTGATAGGTCCACATATGTAGACGGACAGCTGGGGTCGAATCGATAGCGATTGAGAAACAGACGGGAGGGGGTAACCAGTGTATTCATTCGAATGTGCCACAGAAGGCGAGCCTCCGGAACAGAATGATGGATGAGGGGGAGAGTGGAGGCGCTTGTCGAGACGGAGCTGGAGGTAGACTTCCTTGATCGCGCGGCGCAGGGAGCGTCTCCCACAGTCCTCCGATGGCTTGAGTCAGGGGATTAACGGTGCCCGGTCGCCCGGTTACGGGCGAGCTGATGGGCCAGCTCGTTGCCGTCAATCCTCGAATGCCCAGGGACCCAGCGGAGGAAAACGGTGGAAGGCAGCGGTGCAGAGACCACTCGTTCGACCTCCTGTTGGAGTGATTGAGGTAGGGTGCGTTTTTGTATGTGGTGGATGGCGGCTTGGGAGTCGGAGTATATTGTATACTCTGGGAGAGAGGGAAGAGAGGGAAATAATTGCAGGGCATAGGAAATAGCAAGGACCTCGAGAGAGAGAATGGCCCGCTGGTGTGGGTTTCAGGTCCTAGGAGGTGAGGATGGTAGCGTAGCCGCGGGAACCTCGAGGCGCCACGAAGGTGCCATCCGTGCAGGCTACTCCTTGGGTAGTAAAGGGGGAGGGGTGGTGCTGCGCTACCACGTGATGACGGCCGGCATGCAAGACAGGAGACATATTGGATGGGAGGGGGAGGATACGAAGGTTGGGCGCCGGGGTGGATATAGGAGAGGTAAATGTGTAAATTATATATAAAGCTCCAACATTAAAATGAATTCCTGACCGTCCTTTATTATTTAATTATCTGACGCATGCGTGGGTCCGCTTACACACGCACGCGCATCAATGACATAGAGTGGCTGAAACAGGACTGCGGCATATATCTCCTACAGCAATACGCTTCCTTACAAAAGGATGGCTGGAGTATCATGCGTGCTGATATTTTCTTGGAAACTCCTGTCATTTTCTCACGTTCATTTCCTTGTCCCACCGCAAGTTTCAACCCAGCAATATTTGGAGCAGCACCCGATAGGACTATTACGACGGAGAGCGGCTTTATTCCTAAACTTGCGCACAGCAATATTTGGAGCAGCAGCCGATAGGACTATTACGACGGAGAGCGGCTTTATTCCTAAACTTGCGCACTGCAAATGTTCATTAACGTCCTACCTTGTTCTTGATGGTTTCCGCTGTTTCCAAGCTTGCGTACATCATTTTTCCCCTTTTCGCCGTCTGTGTCAATAAAGCGTCACTATTAAATTCAAGCACTTGATCCTATCATCACTGCGGTAGACACAAGCCATGTTTTGTGCGGGCTTTAGCTAAGCCTCACACGGTGGGGTTGCCGCTACTTTCACCGTGCACCTGGCACCCACTAAAGGTGGACAGGCAGCGTTGACGAGGGCAGTAACAGCACAACAATTAGATTATCCGACAAGGGCAGGACTGCGCATTTCCACGAGACCACGCTTGTCAAGCAGCAGCTGTCCAGATTTGATAAGATCCGTAGCTGCATACTAGATTATCGGCCTACGCGCGAGCCTGTCACCGTTTAAATGCTCTGCGCCTATACAAATTCACATTTTAGTGTGCATGAGATTTCTAAGGTGAGCGTGTCATCGATTAAACGCTGTGCGCCAATAAAGCTTTACATATGCAACGATAAGGTAAGCCGTTGTAGTCATACTGTATCCCCGCTCCCCCAAGATTTAAATATAGCTGAGCAAGATAACCGCTGTTTATTCTGTATTTCATTACTGACTGGTGTAACTAGTGGCACTAGTGCCCACTAGTGACACTAGTGCTTGTGCCCTTGTGCCACTAGTGCAAGCTAAATGCCCGTCACACCTCGGTAGCGTAGGCCAGCTACCGCTTGAAGAGTTCAGACGTTCTTGCAACGTAGACAGGTGATCCCTTAACACGAGCGTTTGCTTAATAAAAGAAACCCTTGCGCTCGACCCACTACCTACAGGTGGCCTTGGCCTTACACCCGTAAGGCCAAGACCAGCTAGGTGCCGATCAGCTCCGCTGTTTCTTTAGCCTTGCGCCACTAGTAGAACCTACGATTTTTTTTTTTTACTTAAGGCCGACTGTAAGGGTCGGCTCCGCTAAATGCCCGTGACACCTCGGTAGCGTAGGCCAGCTACAATTTAAGCGTTCTGACGTTTTTACAACGCAGACAAGCGATCCCTTAACACGAGCGTTTCCTTAATAAAAGAAACAGCAACGCAGGCCGCAACGGAAACACGTAACAAGACTCACGTCAGCTAGGCTTTCGTGTATCTCGATTACCAGTCGCATGAGTAGCGGAAGGAGGAACAGGAAATATGTGCATCGTGCACCTATGCACGATAATTTATGACTCTATCCTTACCTTCACCCAAAACTCCTGTTGAAACAGTTGGTCTAAGCCTCGGTTCATCCAGCCTTTTGCCTCACATACCTGCGAGAGATATGCAACATCACAGTACGCTTTCATCCTGTAACAAGTTCCCGATTATATTAAAGAAAGCGAGCGAGATATCGTCGCGCATGTTCTTTTTTTCATTTATTATTTACACGACTTTTACAGGCTACTAGTAACGTTTCATGTGTAACCTTGCCAACAAGGACTGCAAGTGCACGAAGTGCTTCGAGTCGTCTCGGAAATAGTGATTCTAGACTAATACGATGTAACTGGTACCGCCAAAAAATTATCTTTTGCTTCTTTCTGGGGTTTTACGTGCCGCAACCAGTACTGATTATGAGGCACTTCGTAGTGGAGGGCTCCGGATTAATTTTGACCACCTAAAACGCACTGCTTTCATTGTGTTTGCTGTCATAATTTTCCGTAAGTGGCCCACCAGCCATATACAACGAGTGCGAGGGCAAGCGTGAAATTGTGAGCTGAGAATGGGCTTTTCCAGAAATGCATATGCACCGTCAGCAGCGCCCATCGGAGACTCGTGGGTTTCAAAGCTGTCTGCAGTGTGCGAGCCGCATGCGATCTGGCTACTCTAGCCCGGGACGCCACAACCGGTAGACTGAAGGCCGCCCACAACGCTGCCCCAACCACCCCTACCGCACAGGCCCTCTTGCGGCGCAAGGTGTTGGTGAAGGAGAAAATCATCCCGAACCATCCCTACCACGCAGGCGTCGGATTCTAATTTGAACTGGCCGCGTATACTAGTTTTCTATGTCATGGCGACTGCTCGCCTCCTTAGGATAATATATGCTCTTTAACTGCATTTGTACCCCTATTTAATAAATAGTGGTACCTTGAAGTGTCCATATAATTGCTATCACAATAAAAGTACAGCCAACTGGAATTCTAAGGTGTAGGGGCAGACTGGCGGGAGCTATAGGAATGCTAAGGTGTAGTGGCTTCTGCTTGGTGGCCAAAATAAACGGAGTGCAGTTGGCTGTACTTTTATTGCAATAGCAATTATATGGACACTTCAAGCGAATTTCTGCCGTCGGCGTCACCGTCGCCGTGAGGTCCCGTATAATGTCCAAGGGCGTTAACATCGTCGCCGCACGCCGTATGTGCGAGCGAAAGCGAGCGGTGGACGCGCGCTTTCACGGAGAGCGAACGCACAAAAATATAAAATATGGGGTTTTACGTGCCAAAACAACGATCTGATTATGAGGCACGCCGTAGTGGGGGACTCTAAGTACACGGGTGTTTTCGCATTTCACCCCGATCGAGATGCGGCCTTCGTGGCCGGACGCACGGCAGAGAACAAAGGCGACTTCCGTCACGCGAAAGGCCATAGGGGTATGGGAGGGAGGGGGCGCGACACTTTGCTGCGGCACCAAATGCTTATCTTGCAACCGGGCGCAAGGGTAACTGGTGACGCAATCTCCCACGCGAAAAGAGCAAAGCGGGAAGGCAGCGCGGAAGGGAGGGGGGAGGGGGCGGGTTCTCTACTCTGTCAGCAAATGCGTTGTACTTTGCGCCGGTGCGGGCTGTCGGTGTTGTCGCGCGCACCATATCTCCACACGGCTCGGACCTTTGTATGCGCTGTGCTTTCGCCGCTCAGTTACCGTCGAAGCAAAAGACCCACGAACCTTCGCTCGCTGCGGCGGCCGCGCTTCCCCACGCCCGAATTTTGACAGTGGTTGTCTGCGGTCGTCCAGTGTGATCTATTTATGTTTGCTTGTGCGCGCTGACACCACACTAACTACTATCCCTACTACTTATAGCTCTCTACTAATTTGCTATTTCAATTTATGCTCTGCCTTCCGGGCGAAACTGGGACAATTTTTTTCGATCGATGTGAATTTTAAGAATTTCCGCTGATGTTATTCGGGTCGTATAACCACATCCGAGTGTGATAGTGTCACGAGCCTTCAGGAGCACTATTTGGTGTTTAAGAAACCACATAGCAGCTGGCTCCTGGAATACGCGGCCGAGGGGGCTATCCCCGTTAGCTCTCATCCACACCGCTCTCTTGCGTGGTCTTCTTTGTTCTGTTGGGCTCGACCCACTCTTTCACTCTACTGACTACCTACAGGTGGCATTATCCCCCCTTCCGAACAATGATGTAGCGGATGTTGTAGTGTTGTGCGTCTTTCTGCTGCTGCTGGTCGATGTGCAGCCGCGCTAGCTGCCGAGCTTCCTCGGCACGCTCTGCAAATTTCTGGGCGCCCGTTGAAGAATTGCGCTACCTCTGAAGCCGTGGCTCGGGGCATCGCCTGAGTCTCAGCATAGCGTGTTAAATAATCTGTCGCTACGATCACCCATTTGTTGTCGCCAGACAGCGGAGACGGTCCGAGAATTGGCTGAAGAGCCGGCTTAACGGATGGTGTCTTTCTACACTTAAATGACCAGATGTGGGTTCGTCATGGCAAGCGAAGAGTCTCTTTGATGTCTCTCGCATGTCTCTTGGAGCCACGAGGAGGTAAGCACGGCTGGTCGAACAGGCATTCTTATACAGCACCTTGTCTCGTAGACAGAATGACGTTAACAAGCGGGACAGATGGCGTGGTAGGGCTGCGCCGGTGGCCCTCTAGATGATCGATGATCGGTGGAACCTCAGCATCGTCACGCTGCCGTCTGATCAAATCCGATGAACTTATGGTACGTAGAAACCAGTCATGGTCCTCTGTTTCCTGACTGGCAGGATCAATGGGTGCGTAGAACAATGTGTCATCGTATTCGTGCTTACGGCCAGACTTATAAACGATGGTGACGTCAAATTACTATAGCCGCTAGCTCCACCGTGCCAGTCGTCCTGAAAGGTCGGGCATGCTTGCCAACCAACAGAGGGCATGGTGGTACGTCACTAATTTGAAACGTCCATAGAGGTAGGGTCGAAACTTGACACGACTGCAAGGCACTCTTTCTCCGTAGTCGTATAATTCGCCTTGGCATGGGACAGGTATTGGGCATGGTATTGACGCTGGCCGAGCACTGTGCCAAGACCAATGTTAGTGGCGTCGGTATGCACCTCAGTATCAGCATCACCGTCAAAATGTACGAACGGGTGCTGACTGCTGGCGTTGTCGTATTTCAGCAAAAGCCGCCTGTTGCTCATTATGACAGACAAATGGCGTTATTGTTATCTTCTAAAAGCCCTTAGGGCTCATTCACACTTGCGACTAGGCGAGGTCGCGCGACCACTCGCAAGTAGTCGCAAATGGTCGCTTTTCTCGAAATGCGACCGTTTCGGGCCAGTCGCTCACTGCTCGATTTTTCAGTCGCGCGACCGCAGTCGCAGAACAGCTGAACCAATCAGATGTGAAGGAACAGGACGTCCGTATACGCAGACGCTTATTTCACGCGGCGATGACATTTCAAGCAGACGTGAACGGCATATCGTGATACATTTCGGTTTAGCGACTCGTCGGTCGCATTTGTAAGTGTGAACATCGTTCGTCTTGAGTAGTTTTCTGGTCGCCAGTCGCAATTGGTCGCGCGACCTCGCCCAGTCGCAAGTGTGAATGGGCCCTTAATAAACCAGCGATAGTAGGCGCACGAACCCAGGTAGTGCCGGATGGGCATCTTATCGGCAGGAGCTCGAAATGCGGCACAGCGGCAAGCTTGTCTGGATAGGGTCAGACCCCTTTGGCGCTTACTACATGTCCGAATAACTTGAGCTGTTCATAACGAAAGTGGCACTTTTCGTGCTTAAGGGCGAAGTCTGCCGATCGGATGGCTTCTAGCACACTCCGGAGGCTCTGAAGATGCTGCTCGAACGTTTGAGATAATATTAACACTTCATTTAGGTACACAAGAAAGGCCTGTCGCTTCAGTCCAGTGAGGACAATGTCCATTATTCGCTGGAAAGTAGTCGGGGCTGAACGCAAGCCACAAGGAAGTACTCGAAATTCATAGAGACCACCTGGAGTCACAAAGGCTGTTTTCTCGTGGTGTGGTTCGTGTACCTCGATTTGCCAGTACCTGCTTTTTACATCCTTTTTAGACACGTTGTTAAGCTACCAGTAGTCGACGCAGAACCGTAGCGTAAAGTCTTCCTTTTTGACGAGAATGACAGGAGACGACCACGGGCTGTTGGAAAGTTCGATGACGCCATCGTCAAGCATCTTCCGGACTTGCGTACGTATGGCTTCGCCTTCTTTTGTGGACTCGCGGTAAGGCTGCTGGTGTATCGGGCGTGCGTCTTCGTACGTGATGATCCTGTGTCTTGTTTGGCGTACCTTTCAAGAACTTGCGAAGCAGATCCTGAATTCAAGCAAGAGCTTGCGCAGTGCTGTTTGGCTATCGGTGGACAGTTCATAATTGATGTAGATATGGCCCAGAGACGAATGTAAATCCTTGAATCAACTCTTATCCACGCAGGAGCCGAGTGGAGTAACGACGTGGTGCCAGCCGTCCGAATCTGCGAGGTATGCCAGGAAGTGATTACTTTGGTCAGCTGCGTTGCCATTTTCCCGCTTAATATCGAGTAGTCGGCGCCGGTGAACTCTAAAGCACTGACGGCGTAACCGTCAATAGTAACTGGTATATCAGTGAAGGCTGGTCATCCCGTGCACCTGCAGGTGATGTCGAATCGGTATCTTTCCGTATCTGTGTTGATCAGAGGTCTTCAGCACTTCGACCGTCAGTGACCTCACCCCAACGATCGACTCAGTTTTCCCGGCGGGGATTGGGTGACCGCTGGGGAGAATACCGCTGCGGCGGTGGGGAAAATCGTCTTGGAGACGATCACGACAGCCGTCCGACAGTCGGTGGCAAGCGCTGCTGAGAGAGGTAGTCCTCAATGTCCCGGGGTCTCTGGCCGTATCGGGGCGGCGGCGAGTATGCGGAAAAGGCGCGAAGCCCAAAGCGCTGGTATGGGCACTGGCGGTACAAGTTGTCAGCTTCACCGACAGAGGCCGGTGATCGGGGGTGCGCCAAACATCCGAGGGGGCATGCGTCTGTCGTAAACGTAGTGAAGCGGTTCCGCCGAACGATGGGCAACTGGAGCGGTATAAGCAAAATGCGGCGGCGTGTACCCAGCGTCGTAGTAAGACATCCGTTGCGCCGACTGAAGTGAAACTGTAGGAGGAGCCCGAACGAACAGTGGCGGAGAAGCAGGGCTTTTTAATGCTGCCGCGTAGGTCGCACGGTGTATTCATCAGGTACTGCCGCAGCGTTATCAGGAGGCAAGGTGTCACGGAGCGCCTGGCGCAGTTCCTCCTTGATAATACTTGCTATGGAGCTTAGCGTGGGGTGCGGTGTTACGGCGGCCTTTAGCAACTCTTCACGCACTGTTCCTTCGGATGGCCGTGAAAATGTCAGCAGCAGATGTGCTGTTCACTTGCCGCTCATAAGGTTCGACCGATGCAGAAGCATCTTATCCATGGTCACGGCCTCGGATAAGAATTCCGCGACCGTCTTTGGAGGGTTCCGCACGAGACCAGCAAGGAGCTGCTCCTTGACCCTGTGCATCAGATGACGTAACTTCTACTCCGTCAGTCTTGGATCAGCTCATCTGAAGAGGCGCGTCATGTTTTCTATACATGTGGTCACAGTTTCGTTTGGCAACTGGACGCGGGCCTCAATCACTTGTTCCGCTCGTTCGTGGCACTGGTGTAGGTCTCCAGAAGCTGATGACAGAATTTGCGCCACGATGTCTCCAGAAGCTGATGACAGAATTTGCGCCACGATGTCAGTTGCTCCTCACAGCTCTGAAACCACGTACGCGCGCCATCCTCCAGGTAGAAGACGTGTCTGTTTTGCCGCGTTGTCAAGGCGGCCACGTGCTCGAAGTCGATCATCCAGTCTTCGACGTCTTCGAACACTGCCATGAAACATCATCGGAACCCGTGGGTACCAATTCGATATCGTGCTTCCCGTACCGGTTGGGGTGGTTTTGACGAAGCGCTGGTCATACCGGTTGATATGGTGGGAACCATAGCGTCGACGACTTTCGGGAACAGTCCTCTGATCCTGATCCTTCAGAAGTACTCTTCGGGGTTTATTAAACCGCAGAGCAGCTGGCTGCTGGAGAACGCGTCCGTCTGGGCTGGCTCTCGAGCAGGGAAAACGTGCGTGGTCTTCGTTCTTTCGGGCTCCACCCACTCTTGCCCTCGACCTATACTACCTACAGGTGGCAGTATTCAAAGCTACTGGCTTTCCTCAACGAGGCAGACATATGCATCTAGCAAGGGCAACTGAATTGTCAGCAGTCGCTAACAGTTTCTCACATGGATTAACAGAAGAGACAGCCCTTCCACCCTGCGAAGAGGGATAAGACTGCAGGAGAAGCACGAACAAACAGCATATTGGATTTGCTATGTTGAATTTGGCTACAAAATGGTAAACCGACCCCTTCACCACGTCCCTGTCGACTCAAGTGACACTGTAGGAGGAGCACGAACGAGCAGCTATATTGGGGATTTGCTATGTTGAATTTGGCTACAAAATGGTAAACCGACCCCTTCGTTACGTCCCTACCGACTGAAGTGACACTGTAGGAGGAGCATGAACGAGCAGCTATATTGGGGATTTGCTATGTTGAAGTTGGCTACAAAATGGTAAACCGGCCCCTTCGCCACGTCCCTGCCGACTGAAGTGACACTGTAGGAGGAGCACGAACGTAACTTCTGCTGCTCTGCGTAACGTAGCTGCTCTGCGGTTTAATAAACCCCGAAGAGTACTTCTGAAGGATCAGGATCAGAGGACTGATATTGGGGATTTGCTATGTTTAATTTGGCTACAAAATGGTAAACCGACCCCTTCGCCACGTCCCTGCCGACTGAAGTGACACTGTAGGAGGAGCACGAACGAGCAGCTATATTGGGGATTTGCTATGTTGAATTTGGCTACAAAATGGTAAACCGACTCCTTCGATACGTCCTCGGGAGCAGCTGGCTCCTGGAGAAGGCGTCCGTCGGGGCTGGCTCTCGAGCAGGGTAGGGTAGGAGAGCACAATATCACTTGGTCGATAACTATACAATGCCCGGCTCGGAAAGAATTGGCTTAGCGTCAACGGGCGACGGCGTTCCTAGCGCGTTCCTCAAGCTTTTGTACGACGTTCCCAGACAAGAGTCCTTGACCAAAGCTCCGTATAAGCTCATTCACACTAGGCCGACACGACCACGATTTCTGACTGCCTACTGTTGGCGACAGCATTTTCCGTTCATTAAACCGTTGGCCACAGCATTTTCCGTCCTGTAATCTGCTGTTGCCAACAGTCGGCAGACCAAAATTGGTGTCGTGTCTGCCTAGTGTGAATGAGCTTTATATACAACCAACGCAACTCCTCACACGCCACTCCTCCATTGACCTACTTTTTTCGTAGACAGGCGGGAGCCCGGATAGAGCCGGCAGCACGCGCGGCTGAGACCGGCAGGGCTGCGCGCTTGCGCAGCAGTCAAAGGGCGCGCACACACGCATAGCGGCCCATAGAGTTAGTATACTAACTCTAGAAGAAAAGCTTGGCGAAAAAAGTGGGAACCGCATAAGCACCGCCATCTTGCTACGATTTTTGTAGCACTAAATATATTCATATTATGCAAAAGCAAGCAAGTAAACGTAGCACGCAGGCACGGACAACGTTTGAAGTTTATTCCGTGCATTTTTCAGCAAGATCGGATGGCTAATTAGAAAATTTCGATGTAAAATTTACGGTGTCTAAAAGGCTGTATTTGCAGGCGCCTTAACTAGATGGCGCTACCGTACGGACGCAGGCTCGAGATCGCGTTGATCACGCGCATCGTCTGAATCACATTTCATCGTCGGGGCCTGCGCGCCTGCATAGGGTAGCAACATGGCAGCGCCCTTGCAGTTCCCGATTTCAATACATGGGCGCTATGGGCAGCGTTTTCTCTATGGTTATATTAATTACTCTGTGCAGCGGCCCTGTCAACAAACTCAAGCAGAGCAGCCGGAGGGGAGAGAGAAAGAGCACGCGTCAGCAGTCGAGGTGGAGGGACGTAAACGAGGAGCGCCGCCGGCCTAGCGTCGCTGGCCTCCCAGCAGGGCTCAACTTTATTAGGGCGCAGCTTCCAGCAGGCTTGCCGGGCTAGCCTCGCAGCCGGGCCTCAGGGGGGGAACGTGGCCTAACAGAAGGTCGACTGGCGCGAGAGAAGAGAGTGGGGGCTCTGCCGGCCAGCAAGGCGAAGGGGCCGTACGCTCAAACAGATGACAACGCTCGAGCCAGCGCTGATGGATAGTTTTTTTCTACACGCGGACACAATCCTCTGGGACTTAGCCTTTAACAGCTTCGCTGTAAAAACTGACAGTCACTTCTGCATAAGCCAAAGAGGGTGAAGGCGAAAGCGGCGCGCTCAAGACATTCATTAAATAACTGACGTTCTCATTCGAATGCTTTTTTACATATTACTTGTTTATTCAGACCAAGGGTCAGGGGTTCGAGTGCATTTATTGACGCTATCTGAATTAACTTTCGAAAGAGACCCTCACACCATCAAAGTTGTGGCGTGTGCGTTGCTTGACCCGCGCGCCATCAGAATTCTTGTGCGAGCGTTGCTTGCTTACTCATCGAAGACGAGGACCGTGACCCGCACACCATCACAATTTTTGCGTGAACGTTTGTATATCGGTGGGGGAGGGGGGGATAGTTAAATCACAGGGCTGATGTTTATCACTAACCGCATCCGCTCTAAATGAACCGGTGAGAGTCACCCAGTGCTGACAACCTCCAAAGCCAGTTTTGCCCTTAATAGAAAATAAAAAAAACATTGCCTAGATTTCCCTGGGTTGTTGCAAGATGTACTTATGCACTTCTTTATGTATTGAAGTACTTTTTGCGGCAAGGTCACTGCATTCAGGCTGAAATGATCTCGCAGTGCAAGCTGTGCTAACTTCAGCACGTGCATAAACACTCCTCGTAAAAACAAACTTGAACCGCAACAAAATTCCCAGATTGACAGGGAGCCTTATTTAATTTGTAAGGAAGGTAGCTACATCTTATCGACGCTGACAGTATTAAATCTAGAATGCAGAACGGAAGTGGTTGTTTTGTATCAGGTCGCCGCATAGACTTCTCGGCAATTCTACATTCCAATTCCCTGGTTAGATGATTAAATACTTACCTTTCCCCAGGAGTGTATCTTCGAGAGTGTATGTACTGGCTTTCGCAAGTTTGACAGCGGCTGAACTGAATCTTCAGGCTTTTCTGTTATTCTTTTGTAGATAGTTGATCCTATGCTGACGGCTGGCAGCGCAAGTGAGCCATGCTTGAACTGCAGTTGATTTGCATGGTCGAGCCATGCTTTCTGGAAGTATAATGACACCAGTTATTTCAAGACATGTTCTACAATAGCCATCAGGGGGATTATTAGTGCACAGCGCGAAGGTACAACGCTTGCCCGTTTATACCTTGGCACTGTTACATTTACTCTAATGTACAATGTTCTTCGCTTTTGCCAGAGAATGAAATTTATTGACAATATGCGACGGAAACCTAGGCATTCTTTGATTAAGGCATTTTACAAGCAACCGTTTAAAGCTTTTATATTGCTTTGAATGCTTGCTGCAGCAAGCAATCCCTCTTACAATCGTATCAGCATTGATGTTTATAAAAAAAGGCTGAATTGCGCATAGTATTTCAGTGCATATAACACACAGCGTGTAATCTATAGTACTACACGAAATTCTCATCGACTCTTAATCTAATCATAATATTTCATATTTTAAGACTAATCGTGTAATCACATGTAATGCGAAAAATTCACATGTTAGTAAAATATCTGGGAAGCGCTTGAACATGAACACAATTAGAGGTCTTGTTTTAATTATTACTAAACAGACAAAGCAAGCACCTAAGCACGCCAAAGGTGCAAATCGCACCACGTTACATATGCTCCACCAACGCATTACACAAGTTCTAGAGTCACTGCACTATCACGTTCAATGCTCTCTTGTTAGACACTGCATCACCAGACGTTGCTGCCAGTGTTTCTGCCCTACACCTCTCCGTAAGCCCGGTATTCCGCAAAAAAAAATAATAAACATGTTTACGCACACGCTTAGACTTCATTTTACTTGGAAACGTAGCTTGTGCGTGACAATTAAGAACTACTCACGACGATGCAACACATTATTTAGTTTTCAATAAAACGTGATTTAGACCATCTATTACATTTATTGTGTAGTGCCGCTGAAGCAGAATAAGTACAGTAATTTTGGCCTGTAGTGGGGAAGAGAGTCCGCAGCGATTGAGAGAGGATGACGAAGTCCTGCACCCCGGAGAGCGCCAGACAGCGACCGACGCTCTTGAGCCAAGGCTGTTGCGTAGCCCTAATTGCTTTGTAAATACCCCCTCACAGGCCACATTTCAATATTGTCTGTGTGTCCTGCATCAATGTGTTATCCTTGCTAATGGAAGCAGTGATTGAAGCCCAGCTGGCGCTCTTACGCTGGGCGCTGAAAAACGGGATTTATTGATAATGATCAAGTAAAATATAGTTTATTCTTTTCTCTCAACGCATATCTAAGATTGATTAGGAATTTTATTTTGTTGAATGAAACTTTCCTGATCACGTAAACATGCACGTGTTGGATGAAAGAAAAGGTTTGGGTTTTGAGAAAACCGAGAATTAGCATATAATTATACTGAATGTAGCCCACTACAAAGATCTTTTAGCGAACTGCTGATGTTTTATGTAAGGCCGTATATGTTGCAGGTTGTTTAGATGTTACACTACACGTAGATGCAACTGGGCGTCGCCTAGCGTACTTCGCTGACGGTGTAAATTTTATTGCGATATCAATTATATGGACACTTCAACCGGATTTCTGCCGTCGCCGTCGTCGTCGCCGTCGCCGTCGCCGTGAGGTTCCCTATAGATAAAATCTTCACCGCGCGCCGTATGCCCGAGCAGAAGCGTGCGAGGACGCGCGCTATCACGGAGAGCGAACGCACTCAATCACCCACGCGGCTGAATTGCGCATAGTGTTTCAGTGCATATAACACACTCACGTGTAATCTATAGTACTACACGAAATTCTCATCGACTCTTAATCTAATCATAATATTTGTTATTTTAAGACTAATTGTGTAATCACATGTAATGCGAAAAATTACCGGGTATCCGCAAGCGACGGCCAACAACATTACCTTGGATGTGTCTAGCTACGTGGTATTTAAGTTTGGCTGAAGTTACATTCCATTAGGATGTGCTGAGCGGTCTCGCAGATTTTTGCTGCAGCATACACATGCCGCTTTTTGTTGTGAATATTTGCTCCTGTGCGTTTGTCTTTTGGCAAGCAGCTCGAGCCTAAAATAGACACGTACATTTTTTTTTACTATTTACATTTTCTGTTTACGCTTTTGAGGTACAGATACGTCTGCACTTTAGCCGCCCATTTATTTTCATGCATGTTCCCCAGTCTTCAAAAATTATTTGCTGTGCGCGCCGCCAACTTCAAACGCACTACACTGCCCTGTACTGCCTCATTTGTGGTTTGATCGTAAGCTCCCAAAGATGACCGGCCCGCCCATTTTCTGTTAACTTCTAACAACGACAAGATATCCGATTTTAAGCACAGAAGGGCATTTGCGAATTCTAGCGCTCGCTCAATTACTCCTTTCGAGAATTCATGTCTCGTATTTATTTTGCAACTTGGCAGTGCACTTCGAAACGAGCGCCATCATTCTGTGTTACCGTCATTGCTTCGAAATGCGCCGCCATATTCCAGCAAGACTAACCAACTAGTGATGCGAAAGTATCAAATGGCCCATTGAGCTTCGCCTGTAAGAGTCGGACGCGATAACATAAAAGATTCCTGAATGCTTGTCGATGTTCTTTTTTCTCCGCCTGCGCCTCTGCGTCCGTAACCGCCGAGCGTTAGTCCGTAACGTGCCAACTGTAAAGGTTGA
The DNA here is from genome assembly GCF_013339745.2 of Dermacentor silvarum. NCBI lineage: Eukaryota > Metazoa > Arthropoda > Arachnida > Ixodida > Ixodidae > Dermacentor > Dermacentor silvarum. The sequence continues at coordinate 56,614,565 of NC_051161.1, forward strand.
CCGATCCTGCGGTAGTGCAGTAACGGTCCAAGCGCAATGGCACATACCATCGACGCCGAATGGTAAAGTCGTACTTTGCCATTTGGCGTCCACCACGCCTTTACCTTGCACTACGTGGAGGGCCTGCGCTGTTGGGGTGGTTGGGGATGATTTTCTCCGCCACCAACGCCGACATCGCACGCCGATGCCGGATTTTCTGCGACACGGGGCGGGGCGCTTAACGCTATCACGTTAATAACGATAAGAGACGCGTAGCGTATTTTGGCGAAGAACGCGTCCCGCATCTTTCATAGCCTGGCCGTCGCGGCGCATGGCTGTCCGCTCTATTGTGCGCATACGCTGCACGCAGCCTGCAGCGGGTGCAAAAATTGGATGGGATGGGCCAAAATGGCTGATCGCATCTGTGCGCTGTCTCCCCGCGCCCCTAAACTTTGGATATTACGTAAACGTGAAGCAGCTCACTCCATGATGCCGACGCTAATCAGGTGAGCGTTGTGACACCGAGTGTTCGCCTTTTGATGTTGACCTGTGCACGCGTAACACCAAGCGTATAATAAATTTATTAAGTGAATGTTTGCGGTAATTTAGACGGCTAATAAATCTATGAACCTTATTTCGTGTTGTCTTATACTTTGCAATCGCGATCAATGTTCCCCCTGCGGGCGAAACTCTTCTAGCTGATGACGAAGATAGAAGCTGTGGTCGCATTCATAGTCACCATGCACTGTGCATTTTTCATCGTACGGTGGCGCGTTTCTAAACGTCGATCACGCCGCGTCTTGTGATTAAAAATGTTTTAATGCTGAACAGAACTTACGCTTAGTGACGCTTTCGTCACTGACAGCTGCAGCGCGTATCTTGTAGTAATGCACCATTTTACCTTGCTGGCTCACTGAAGACAAGTGCCATACAAGCTAACTGCTGCGTCCTCCTCCAGATGGCGCCATTGGTAGGAAAGCACATGGCCCCATGCTTCAAGAAAATTTAGTAAGCGAATGTTTGCTGTAATTTACACGGCTTCGTGGTACCTAATGATAGCCGAGATCAAAATAAAAATTTCCGCCTCTGTTTCAGCCTGTGTAAGTGCATGTAGAGCGAAGCTGTTGTCGACGTTACACAAGCGGCAGCACCTCAAGGCCTCGCACCGTCGAGACCAATGTAGCGTCACGACCGCGTTCGCGACCTTTCCGTTAATGCTACGACGCCGCGGTGCCCGTTCGCGGTGTCTATACGCTTGCGCGTAACGCGCGTGACAATGCAAGAACTCGACCTCCATAGTGCTCTTTGCTTTTGCTTTGCATCAATCCCCTGTGTGTTTAAGGTGATGGTCCCACTCCGGCGGCACGAGCCCCCCCGTTTTCAGTACTTTTGGAGCAACCGTGGCGGCTCTTCTACTTAGGATATAAAGTTGTGGTATATACCATAAAATGCCTAATTCTTGTAAATTCAAACTATGTATAATATAAGGAAATTGATTAATGTGATTTAGAAATAAATGTTCAAGAACACGCATAATACATGATTTTGGCGAACTGTCTCAGTTGTGACCATATTTAGAAGAAACTACCGCACTTGCTGCATTGCGGCTTGCTCTGTAGCTTTAGGACATATTTATCTAGTTCCTAGACGTAGCAAAATAATTGAATTTTTACTTTTTGGATAACTTGCTTTTGAAAATTGCCAAATATCGCAATCTTCTGTTGTAAACAGCTCGGCAACTGCACGCTCAAGGAAGGTAAATTTTGGATAAAGTACAGTTCAAGGAATTTCCATTTAGGACGCAAAATTTCATTGATGTACCTTTACCATTGTACCATTTCTAAATCACATCAATCAATTTTTTTGTATTATATATAGTTGGAATCTACAAGAATTAAGCTTTTTATTGTTTATACGACAACTTCATATCCAAGTAGAAGAGCCGCCACGGTTGCTCCAAAAGTGCTGAAAATGGGGGGCTCGTGCCGCCGGAGTGGGACCGCCACCTTAATACACCAGAGGCCACTACCAGCCATCTCGATTAAAAATGATACTGTAAGTACATGTAGGCTTAGTTACACTTTCTCTTGTGGCAATATTCAATGGGACTAAATTACTCGACGGGATAACTGCCTACTTACAATTTAAAACTCAATTTGTCACTTTTAATGGCGCACAGTCTTCATCCGTCACAGTCACGTCACGCGTGCCTCAGGGTTCAGTGCTTGGACCTCTGTTATTTGTAATTTACATTAATGATGTAGTAAATGTTACTAGCAACACCGCCGTCAAGCTGCGTCAATATGCTGATGACTGCGTCCTATACCGCACTGTTACCAATGCTAATGATCAACAGGAATTACAGATGTTCTGCGAAGGGAGCAACACGTGGCAAATGAAAATTAATTTCACTAAAACCGTCGCAATGACCTTTAATGACCTGAAACAGTCGCAATGACCTCGGATTATTTAACATTCGGCGTCCGATTGTAATTTGAATGTACGATAAAACCTAATTCTGCTACGAGGAAACTCAAACATAAACCCCTTTTCCAGCATTTCTACCAGACCTACAGCCGCGATCTCTGGTACTTGCGAAAATGATATCCAGATGGCGCTCGCATCCTAGGCAGGTCAAATTGGGACTTCTCCTGCTAATTCGTTTTGGACACGCGTGCGCGTCGGCGCAATAACAAACAATAATAAAATAATAATTCAAAAGGTGCTAGGGTCTTCACATTTTATTATAAGACCCCTTATATTGCCCCTGAAAAAACGTCTTCCTAGCAATGCATTCCTGTTTAAAGGTGAAGCCGACTTTAAGGGGTTCAGTGTCAACTTGGTCTTTGTAAGCTGGCTTTCCCACGTTCGGTGTTGCAGTGAAGGGCTTCCACTGAAAGAAAGATTCGATGCGTACGGGGCCCAATAACGCTATTGCGTTCCACTCTTAAAGGCGAAGCTCAAGCGTCCTCCAATTTCTTTATGTTGGAGTGGCACGTTCCTACAAAGCAGACTCATTTGTTGTGACTTCACGTACTATAACGCTGAATAAAGCTTCCGTTTGCTCTGCAAGGTCCACGATGAAGGTTAAAGGGTGCATTCGTCTTTAAATCTGAAGAAAGTCATGTCGGAATGATCCACTGTGCCTTCTTGGCTCACGAAAGCTTCGCGTACAGCACAGTGTGCAGGATCTTCATAAACAAGCTTCGAAAAACACGCTATGAAGATGTCCACGCTGTTTCTCTTTTGCGTATTAATAGCGCACGCAGAAATGTGAATGTCACAGTAAAACGTACAGCAGCCACATATCCAGAACTATAAAGTTTTGCAAAAGCAAAAGAACTGAGACATGTGCATGACTGGGCTATACAGAAATACGTACTCCAAATGACAGGAGATTTACTAAAGAACTGTTTGACCCAAGAACAAAACTGACCACGCACACACTTATAAGCAAGGGTGCAGTGGTGGCCATCAGCACCCGGAAGTATTGCCCTTTGTTATTAACCTCGAAATGGTACTTTGACATTGCTCCGAGATATCACGATTTTGGAAACAGACCGTATGTTAGTGTCTACCATAACGTCCCAGTGTGCAAATCAAGTGTTAAGTTTCCTTGGCGTATCGACGTACCAGGCTTGGCCTTCCGCAGTCACTTGGCATGAGCCACGCAGTGCCGCCGACAAAGCACGTGGATCCTTCGCCTGATGCCGCCTCGTAGGTTTCAACGATGAAGATGACTTTTCGATTCCTGTAAAATGTACATAATGAGACGTGCCTGGCCAATAATAAAGCGAAATGGTCTTAGCCTCTTCCTGCATTTTGGAGGCATAGTCTAACCACCGTCGACTGCGGAGGCGCACAATGACGTCAAAACACTACGCTTCCATAACTCGTAGAAATCGTGCCACGAGATAAATTGCACATACAATGGTCACAATTATGCCACGAATGTATGCCCAAAAAATATAAACAGTAATGCGATTAGCTTTCTTTGGAAACTTCCCACAGTTGGCAATATGTGTATGTATCTAATTCCATCCACGCCACTGGGTTATGTGGGTTATCCTTTAAAATTTCTCCAGGGCCGAGTGGAATCAAGAAAGCATGACATGGGTTCCTCAAGCACCGCTGCTGGACGTTTTAGCCCGTTGAGCCAAAATTCACTCTGCAATAAAAGTCTTTCACGCTAGAGATCTAGTGGCAGAATTATTTAAGCACGGAGTTTATAGCTCCACACTACCAATATCTTGGGCAAGTGCTGTGGATGTGATTGTGGAGTACTCCCTTGACGGCTGAAGGCAGTGCGCTCGTTCTCATAGTGGTTGAGATATACCTGAGAAGCATTGGCATTAAACTTGCCATTTTTGGATTTCACAAGATGGTTTAGTGCGCGCGCACCCTGTCGTGGTCGTGTCACATCGTGATTCGGAACTGTGCACGAAAATGTGCGGCCAGAGCGAAAATCAGTAGCGATGCCACGCCACGCTCAATGATCAGTAGGCACAAGGTTCTCGCAAGGTTCTCGCTTATTATATGTATATTTTTTTTGTTGAAGGCTTACGCAAAAATACGCGCTTTCTTATCCTAAGGGTGTTAAGTCGTGTGACGTGTGCAGCTTACCGCTTTACGCACAGTACACATCGCTCCTACATGTTGACAGCATACTAACTATGAATTTTATTGCATAGTACTGCTGAATCACAATAAGTACAATAAAAGTTAGGCCATATTTCATTATTGCCTGTGTATCCTGCATCAATCAGAACTAGCGTTTGTAGAGCACTATTTGTGAAGAAATGTGCGTTCCACGTAACAAGGTACTGTCCCTACATGTAGACAGCATACTAACTATGAATTTTATTGCATAGTACTGCTGAATCACAATAAGTACAGTAAAAGTTTGGCCATATTTCATTATTGCCTGTGTATCCTGCATCAATCAGAACTAGCGTTTGTAGAGCACTATTTGTGAAGAAATGTGCGTTCCACGTAACAAGGTACTGTCCCTACATGTAGACATCATACTTACTATGAATTTTATTGCATAGTAATGCTGAAGCTCAATAAGTACAGTAACATTTT
>NC_051161.1:56619728-56647655 GCF_013339745.2 Dermacentor silvarum
TAGCTACGCAGTATGTGCGCAAGCTCATGAGCACAAACCAACCTTCAGCACAACCATTTAGATACTTCGCAGCCATTGCTGAACTAGAGCCAACAAAGTGGAGACAAATCGCCGAAGACATCGAGCGTGAGATGTGAGTTCTTAAACATGGTGCATGCATGGTGCGCTTCTTTTCCTGCCATGACTACCGTCACGTATAGTTGCTTTTTAACGTGCATGTTAAATACCTGCATTGCTTCTTTCCCTCACAGTAATCGTCGAGCATTATACTAGACAGTATAACGGGACTACTATCCCGTAGATTTGCTGTTGCATGCGAATTGCGTTGCATGTGAGCATGCTAAATAATGCGTGCGTTAACTCTATTGCTTCTTTTCCTTTATTCATCCAACTTCTGCTACCATCATGCATAGTTTGAACATGCATGTCCTCATGTTCCGTACCTCTATTCTTTTCTTCGCTGTATTCGTACAACTCCGACTACCACCACGCATAGTTGCTGTTTGCCTGTATTGCTTCTTTCCTTCGCAGTATTCGTCCAAATTTGACTACCGTGACGCATAATTGCTGATTACCATGCTTGTTCGCATGTTAAATACCTATATCAATTGCTTCTTCTTGCACTGTTTGTCCAATGTTATGCTGGACTGCATAAGGGGACTATGTACCGTAATGTCGCTGTTTAACTGTTATTTTCCTCGCACTATTCTTCTGTGTGACAACAATCACGTATAGTGCTGTTTAACATAAATGTGCGCATGTTAAATACCTTTATTGCATCTCCTCTCACTATTTGTCCTACTAGACTACCATCACGCATAGCTGCGGTTTAGCATCCAAGTGCATATATACTTTTTCTCCTTGCACTATTCGTACAAGTTTGGCTACCGTCGCAGATATCCACTGTTAAAAGATTCATGTGCCAGTGTTAAAGGTGCCCTGCAGCGCTATTTGAAGATAATGAAAAACACTGCCTATCTGTTAGCGAGGCTCCTGTGAACATGTGAGTCAAATAGTATTACACTGGATGCAGCAAGAAATGTACATTCTCGTCAGTAGCGTTCGCATCCGCAATGTTATTGAAAGCTGGTCGAAAGCAGTTGGCCGACTAACGCTGTTAACTGATTACGTGCTCACGAAAACACTCTCAGTAATAGATATGGGCTCATCTTGAGTTATGTCTGCAATCTCAAAAAAAGTGTAGCTGTCTGCTGCGCGTGGCCTCCAAGATGGTAGCGGCGTGCTGCGTAGCGTAGTCTACCGCGGCTATGACAGGGTGTCGCGACGAGTCGTTCGCCGTCGCGACACTCAGCTTATCGCCGAGGGTTCGCCCTCTTAGCTTCTTCGCGGTGTAGCTTCCAGCGTGCTAGCGGAAAGCCGGCTCTCGGTGCGATAAATCCATTTAGAGGTAAAGGATTCCATAACATTTTTGCAGCTCGAGATCCGTAGGACGATGAACTTCAGGGCGTTCTATGATTAGTTAGAGAAGAAGAATAAACAATAAAGGCATTTACCATTTGCACATGCATGTTAAAAATTCATACGTGATTAATTGAGGTATTTAAAAGGGCCCTGGAACACTGCCCTGAAAGTGTTTCAGGGCTCTTTTAAATACCTCAATTGCTTCTTTTCCATGCACTATCCGCCCAAGATGTTAACTACAGTCACGTATGAATTTTTAGCATGCATGTGCAAATCGTGCATGCCTCTGTTGTTTCTTCTCCGGCGTCCACCATTAGTACAATTGTATAGTTTGACCAGTGCTGCTGGCTGTGTCGCCGTCAAGAAGTGGAAACTTTTGCACATGTCACAAGGTAAATATAACTGGTAGCGAAGCATCCATAGAAGCCCATACGTTCAAAACATGGCGGATTATCGGCGGGTAATGGGGCTTAGCGCCATCTGTATGAGGAGGGAACTCTTCCGGCGGAAGAAAAAATTTGACGTTATTCCGTTAAAAACAGAAGTGACGTCATTTTGATCCATAGGCGCGAAGTTTGTTTTCGGAGGCCTGTTATTAGAGCTGTATATTCAAATGCCCCGCCATTTAACTTGGTGGGCGTTCCGAGCTTACTGCACGAAAAGCGATGCAGGAAAAAGTCAGCCGTAGGGGTGTCGAAATCGCATCGCTGCACAGAACATACTTTCTTCGGAGCCCGACGAACGCTTTAGGCGTAGAGAACGTAGAGTGCTCGTCATTGCGGCTCTCGGTGGCCAGGGATCAACCAGCCCATCAATGAGTACATCCAGTAGAAGGAAATAGGAAAACGGTTTAATTTACACTATGTACACTGGCTCTGAGTACGGAAGCCCACTCCATCCGGAGCACATTCAACGTCTCAGTTCCTATCAGGTCACGTCGACCCCCCTCTCCTCTGCACCACGGGTTTCCCCTTTTAATCCCTTCGTCTTCCCTAGGAGACTCGACTGGGGAATCAGCTGACTTTGGTGCGGCCAATCAGAGGGGTTGTCGTGTTCACCCCCAACCCCCTTTACTGTTAGACCCTCGCGCTCGTCTTTTGCTGCCACTGCGTGGTCTGCCGGGTAGAGATGGGTCGCTCAGGAGCGAGCCGGATCTTGTGAGCGGCTCTTTTTAAAGAGCGAGTGAGCGGCGGTTCAGTAAAAATGAGCGGCGGTTCTTTTGGAGAAAGGGAGCCGGTTCTCTCGCGTTCAGAGAGCCGTGCCGATGCGTTCCGTCAGAGCCGTGTCTTCTGCTGGGTGAGACTTCCGCGCCATCTATTAGCAGTACGAGAAAGCAACTGCCCTCCCACACTTCCTCGCAAGAGTCGCCTTCACCCCCTCGCCTTCGGCCGAAGAACGAAAGAACCTCCGCTCACTTACTGAACCACGGCTCCCTCGCTCTTCAGAAGAGTGGCTCAAAAGAACCGGCTCGCTCCTGAGCGCTCAGGAGCGAGCCGCTCTTTTCGCCACGGCTCCCTCGCTCTTCAGAAGATCCGGCTCGCCCCTGAGCGCGCCGCTCTTTTAGCCACAGCTCCCTCGCTCTTCAAGAGATCCGGCGCCGCTCTTTTGAAGAGCGAGGGAGCTGTGGTTCAGTAAGTGAGCGGCGGTTCTTTCGGAGAAAGGAAGCCGGCTGGGCTCCCTCTCGTTCATTGAGCGTGAGGAACCGTTCCTACAAAACGCTCAGGAAGGAGCCGGATCTTTTGAGCCGCTCTTTTGAAGAGCGATTGAGCCGTGGTTCACTAAGTGAGCGGCGTTTCTTTCGGAGTGAGGAAGCCGGTTCGCTCTCCTTGAATGAGCCGTGCCGAACCGTTCCGTCAGAGCTGGGTCTTCTGCTGGGTTTCGAGGTTTCGATTTCTGACCGACGAATGGTGTCCGGTTTGGGCAGACTAGCGCTACTGGTACTCGTTCGCAGTGGTGTGCGCAGCAGCCCCTTTGGTTTGTTTGTGCGTCCTGTGGTGTGGCACCCGATGCCACCGAGGGGAGAAGTAAAGAAGTCTAAATGGGCAAAGGATGGTACCGTTCGTTGCCTGCTGCTGTTCGAACGATGTCTCACGACTCTCACCGATCGTACATCGTGCGCTGGTCCAATAACACTTCGAAGATGGTCTTCCGTGTCTTTAAAGACAACAGGTGAACGTACAGTTTACGTCCTGGTGTTCATTTGTGCTAATTAGTGTAGTCATGACAATGTCACCTATGACATCCACTTCAGTGCATTTTCTGAGCGTGTATCATTAGCACGTCATTAAAACGAGGCCAATGATCTGTTGATTTGTAATAGAACTTCATTCCTTTTTTTTGTCTTGGCGTATGATGGTATGATCGCCAGTATCGCGCGTGCACTCAAGAGAAAAAAAAAACGAGAGGTACGTGCGGCAGTATTGTGGATCTTTCGGGTGATTTTTGTATATTACTGCAAGAAATGATTTCTACATTCATTTTGCATGGCGTTACAGCTTACTCATATTATAGTGAACGTAGGTATGTGAATAAATGAATAAAGTTGAAATATAATGTACAATCATTTTGTGTTGTTATTTTGGTGTATTCTTCGCTGTATTCGTACAACTCCGACTACCGCCACGTTGATTTTAAAAAGTTGATTAAAAGTTGAAGTTTAAAAGTTGATTTTAAAGTAGCACAAAAACAGACAAGCTTCTGTAATGACAATGAAGTTACATATCTTTTTTTTCTGAAAAAAGTACGTCGCTTTCAGCCTGTCACAGTATCATAACCATTTTATCCCCAATATCTGAAAAGAAAGTTTCATTACAACTACTCATTCACGCTTTTGATATATGTAAAAATAATCTCTAAACATACCGAAATACCAATAACACGGTTAATAAATAATTAACCGTGTTAATTGTTGTTTTTCAAATATATATATTGTTTTTTTTTCAAAGCCAGATAACTATAGAATATGCATAACACAGGTTACACGTTTAAGTGAGCCGTTCCGGTGAGCCGTTCAAATGAACCGGTTCATTTCAGTGAGCTGAGCCGTTCCGAGCCGCTCACTGAAGTGAGCCGTTTTGCCCATCTCTACTGCCGGGAAACCGAATTCGTTGTCGCTCCCACGGTAGCGGTTCCTGGAAGTTGGCCTCTCGCCTCAATCCGGTTAACTCGTCATGGCCGATGTCTGGCGCAGTCGCCGTTTGGACGACGCTGTTGAGGTGGTGGTGGTGGTGGTAAAAACTTTAATTCGTCAACAGAAAATTATTGATGCGATTACATGTGGGAAGTCTTGATGGCTTCGTGAGGTGGCCGTCAGACCGTGTCTTACGGCGACTTTTAAAGCCCAGGTCATGGCCTGCAGTTGAACCGCAGGTTCCGAGCTGGTCACCGCAGCCTCCCACTGCTCTCGGTTGGATAGCTGCCATTCGGCTCTAGCTTTGAGCTCAGGGCATTCATGCAAGATGTATGCTAAATCGGCTTTGTCGGCCTCGCATAGCTTACATTCGGGGGAGTATATTCCTGGGCAGACTATGGATAGTTTGTACGGGTTGGGGAAGGTGTGTGTTTGGAGTTGCCTCCACGTTGCCTGCTGGTTTTTGGTTAAGGATTTGTCAGGGGGTGGGTATTCGAGTCTTTCGTTTTTATAGTATTGCGTAATTTCGTGGTAGGTTGTCATGCGCTCTTTTGCTCCTCGCAGGATCGGTTGGCTCACTGCCCGGTTGACGAGTCCTCGGGCTAAATTGTGAGCCGCTTCGTTCCCGGGATGGGACGAGTGCGCAGGGATCCAGATGATTTTGATCTGGCGGGGCGTGAAATGTGTTTTCTTCAGGATCTGTAGCGCCGGTTCGTGGATTCTGCCTTTGGCAAAATTACGCAATGCCGTCTTGGAGTCACAGAAAATTATTTTGGCTGCGGTATTTGTGATAGCTATTGCTATCGCGGCTTCTTCCGCTTCTTCCGCATGCCTTACGAAAATGGTGAGCGCGGTGATTGGTTTGAGGTCGTTTCCTACCACCCCTGCGGAGAAAGCGTCGCGTTCTCCGAGTTCGGCTACGTCTACGTAGACCGCCTCCTCGTGGTTTGCGTAGTGTTTCTGGAGTGCTTTGGCCCGAGCTTGCCTCCGTTTGCCGTGATACTCCGGGTGCATGTTCTTCGGGATTGGGTCGACCCTGAGGCGACTGAAGACGTCTCTGGGTATGCGCTCGACGATTGTTTAAGTGCTCTCGTACGGGATGTTTAGTTTCCTTAGGATGTGTCTTCCCACAGATGTCTTAGTTAATCTTTCGTATTGGGCTATTCTGTGTGCTTCAACTAGTTCGGCGAACGTGTTGTGGATGCCCATTTTCAGGAGTGTCTCGGTGGATGTGTATCTCGGCAGGTGGAGCGCCACCTTGTAGGTTTGTCTTATGAGGCAGTTTACCTTTTCCTTCTCCGCTTTATACAGGTTGAGATATGGGAGGGAGTACAAGAAACGGCTGAGCACGAAAGCCTGGGTTAGACGCCTAAGATCCGCTTCCTTCATACCAAAGTGTTTGTTGGCGATGCGTCGGATCAAACGGTTGGTTTGGTTCCCGCATGCCGTAAGTTTGTTGATAGTCACTGTGTTTTTGCCGTTGCTTTGCAGGTGCATACATAGTATCCGGATCGTTTGGACCTCGGGAACTAGGGTGTCGTCCACGTATATTTCTATCGGGACTGAGGTTTTTGTGTGGCCTCGTGGATTGTATCTCATGACGAAAAGTTCCGATTTTTGCGGGGAGCACGATAATCCTATCTTTCTGGCGTGTTCTGAGGCTATGTCTGCTCCAGTTTGCAGTAGGTGTTCGATCTCTCCATCGTTTCCCTTGGTTACCCAGAGTGTAATGTCGTCTGCGTATAGGGAGTGCGATAGGTTTGGTATTCCTTCGAGCTGCTGTGCCATGGGTATGAGCGTGACATTGAAAAGGAGGGGTGAGAGTACTGATCCTTGCGGCGTTCCCCTGCTTCCCAGTGTGAAGGGGTCGGATGTGAGTGACCCGAAACGTATCTCCGCCGTCCTAGCGGATAGGAAGGCTTTGACGTAGGTGTGGGTTCGCTAGCCTACTCCTAGATTTGAAAGGGCTTCCGTGATAGCCTCGTGCTTGACCTTGTCGAATGCTTTGGTTAAATACAGAGCTAGGATTTCTTTGGTTCGTTTGCTGTGAAAAGGGTTGATGACCTCCTACGCTGATAAAAGGCGCTGCCTCGTGGCAACATCCAAAGGTGCGCACTCCCGATTCGCGACGCTTGTCAGCTTTCACCGTCGGTGTCGACCACTGTCGCCATCTGAGCGACGCTGATGAAAGGGCTGCCTTGTGGGGAACGTACAAGTTATACGTTGGCCCAGGTAGATACTGTAACAGGTGAACTTCAGGAGCGCGCCTTTCCCCGCACTCCCAAGAGCTGAATTGCATTGCAAGTGATAGCGGCGTCAAAGCCCACCGCTATCGACGGGCGCTTTCACGGCGGGCGCAGAAAAAAGGTATTTATTGATAATGATCAAGTAAAATAGAGTCTCCTTTTTTTCTCACCATGCGTATATAAAATGGATTAGCAATTTTATTTTCGTTGAATGAATCTAACTGCGTGTCGCTTCATTTAAAAAACGATTTTTTTTCTTTACCAGTGTTTATTCCCTCCAAAAATAGTCGCGCTTCAATCGCTGCTCCCATAACCACCCTTGCTGATGTCGGTGACAATTGGTTCTGAACCTGCTTTTCGCCAGAAGCTTCGCGACCTATGTGGATCGACCTTGCATGTCACCCGTGAAAAGCAAAGAATTCGACGGGCACACTCGATGCGTTGTACTGCCTTCGTAGACTGATGCTGGTGCTTCCAAGAAGTGGGCGTAAGCGTTACGTACGCGGGAGAGAATGAAAATTCTGTGAGAATTTATTGTTCCAGTCATGTTATTTTGTCGTACCCAAAGGCGAGTCGTACCTTGCTCTTAAACGACGAATTCACATGTGTCAATATACGTGGCAAATATTTTTTTTTAGGAACTCTGCTCTCATTTTTGTTGCCGAAACCTACGAGTGGAACAGAGGCAGACGCTCCACGTGTCTTGTGGGAGGAACAGCTTGGGAGCTGCCAACAGTCTGCGGAAGGCAAGACATGGTATGTTTGCCACACAACGGAAAGTTCATATTTTCAAAATCTTCACAATATTTAGTGATTTTCAAGTACTGGTGCCTGACACCGAGGGAAGCAAATTGTAAGCTAGGGCATACCATGTGGCCTAATACAGGTGCCCATATTCGCCACACTGCCCTTTCTTATATGCACGCGCTTACCGTTTTTTTTCCTGCCAAAGTGAATTAGATGACAGGTAATCACAGGCACCTATTTTGCGACGGCGCACTAAAGTACAGTAATCAAACTTGCTACTGTTTTATCCGCTATCGCTTCATAGAAAGTTTCGGTGAGGTTGACCTGACAGCGAACGAACTCTACAGCCTCTCTTCCCCAATACGTTCTTTTCCTTGCACTATTTGGCCAAGATTTGGACTACCATCACGCATATTGATTGTTTAACATGCATGTGCAAATGATAAATATTCTTCTCCGACCGCCACCATTAGTACCATTATTGTTTTATTTGACCACTGCTGCTGGCTGTGTCGCCATCGAGAAGTGATAGCTGACAATTTTAAAGCTCATAATTAAGCCACACTATGGAAAAACAAGTCCCCGTTTCCAGCAAAGGTAAAACCGGTGTGTCTAGTTCTTTGTACACCGGGGAACATGGCCGATAATACTCGTAAAATTTTAACATATTTGAGCAGTAGCGTAAGAAACTTATTTCGTGATGCCCATGGCCTCGTTTATAGCCATTTCATACTTCGCTCTCATACGCAGAAATTACCGTAGTTTTTATTACCTCTATTATAACTCCACTTTCAGAAAACCTGGATTGAGAGTGCCCAGGCACCTAACCTTCCTCATGGTTCAGTCTTGATGCCAGCTCTCAGTGTCGGCGCCACTTTATATACCAAAATGTCAGTAGCGAACGGCGGAACTCTTTCCGAAATGAGGAAACCGCTGAATGTGACCTCACAGACTACTACTCGAAGTAAGGTAAGTGGCCACGTCTCCAGACATGCACAGCTCCAAAATCTGGCGGCAAGTTTGCCGCACACAAATATTGCTATTATTGCTCGTCAACTATATACGTGGGAAGTTTGGTGATTTCCCACAAGATTGGATTGCCCGCAAGTTGGGCCGGTATTTTGTAGCAATGCCTTTCCGATGCTAATGCCTTTTCGTGCTTTTCGCGCATGGTCAGTGGTCAGAGCGATGGTCCGCTCGCGTTTTCAACTGGATCAGCCGGCCGTGAGCGGTGGATAAGACTAGCATAGAATAAAGGATAACGCATCGCTACAAAATATGGCCTTGGTCTTGAGCAAGCGGATTACGTCCCTTACCGGCGTGTTCGTCTGGCTCGTCGGAGTCGGCTCATATATGGGCCGAGAGGGCGTCCCGGCAGCACCCGTCGCACCACCGGTCCCGTCCCGCGTTGTGTCCGCTCCGGGCAAGGTGCCCAACCACGGGGCAGTGGCGTAGGTAATTTCACTTATTTAATGTGCCCCGTGGCATGGTCCGTCGTTATTATGTAGTACGGCAGGCCCATTATCAAGGGGACAGTTTGGCGGCCACGAGATAGGTTACCGGTTAGTTCTGACTATACTCGATACAGATTATGAAGTACCTTCTGGCAACACTGTATGGGTACGACATCCAGGTTCCCGGTGGTTTACTAGCTAATTGCTGTACTCGTTTGTGGTATAGAAACTAGGTGTTTTGTCGAAGCCGAAAGGGGTCTTGCTGACGATTAGCTTATTTTGATTGGTCTCAAGGATTTTAGAGACGAAACTGCGGAAATGGTTGCGCTGTGCCTGCAAACTTCCGGCATGCCTGCCAAGCCACATCAATACTTTTTGAAGACGAAGAGCCTTTAAAGCGAGCCAGATGTTTAAAAAGGCGAGTATTTGTTCGTATCGGGTGTACGAAAGGTACAATCACTTGTTAAGGGCGTTGCTCCACAGCTACAGCTAAAATACTGGACTGTTTTCGACCTTCATAGGTAACTCCGCACTGTGACTCGTGTTGCTGTATATCAGTCTGTCATGATTTCAGAAAATAAATACGGATATTGGGGACTGATAGAACGAGGCTAACATGCATGTGCGCAGGTTAAGTACCTCTATTTCTTATCTCACTATTCGTCCAATGATATGCGGGACCGCATAACGGGCCTACTGTTCCGTATAGTTGCTGTTTAACTGTTTAAATGTGCGGATGCTAAATACCTGTAGTGGTTCTTTTCCCCGCAATATTCTTCGAACTTTGTGACTACCATCACGTATAGTGCTGCTAAAACATGGATGTGCGCAGGTTATTTACCTCTATTGCATTTGCTCTTAATATATATTGCCTGGTCAGTGTGTCTAGCGATTTGAGCGTAGCTCTATAGGTATTTTAATTTCGCGATAAATTCTGGCAAAAAATTTCGAGACCGATATCGTAGCACCGACTGGCAGTGAATCAATCCGGTCAGCGCCTTCGCATAAGGAGCGACAGTATGGGAACACTGGCATAATGAGCGGCATAAAAACCAGCCGTGGAAGACGACGACGACGAATGCGCGAGCAGTGGCACGAGCGTGAGGGGCAGTATGGAAACGCTGGCATGGCATCGGAGCCAGCTGTGAAGAAGACGGGGACAAAAGCGTGAGGAGTGGCATGAGCGTGTTCGCGCGGTGACGCCGAGAGACGGCGACGCTCAAATCAGAAACAGGCGCCTAAAATCGGTGCTCTAAAACATGATAGTTCCCTTTGTGAGAACCGGCGCTTGTTCGTGCTCGAAGTACGCAGTTTTAAAGGTGCGGTCCAGGTTTGGGAACACAGAGGCACCCACTGCCTGTGGGTGCCTCTGGGGAAACGGGAATTCGGGGAAACGTGAGTAAATAACCAACTGGACCAAGTTGTTTCTTTCAATAGGCTCCCGAAATTTCTTTCAAAATTCACGAAATTAGTGTAAATGCATGAGTTGGAAATGAACCGAACCAGCTGTAATCGAATTTGGCTGTGTGCAGGGTCGGAAAGCAAATTAGCGGCACTGTGGCCTGGATAAATGGTGATGTGGCCTGGCTAAATGGTGAAAATCTGGAACGACCATTGTTTGCTGTTGCTTGGGCAGAAAATATACTCAACCAATCGAAGTTTAAACGTACATAGCTAAATTATGAAAGCGCCTGCCCGAAGAAAAGTTTTTTTAAACACCAGCAACATATTGAAAATTTATAAAAAAATCAGTGGGCGAGTCGCCGGGAATAAAGACGACGTCCCGAGAGCCTTTTCCCTAATGGAAATTTATTATCAAAGTCGCTCTCTGTTGCACCTCGTCTGGTACACCTCGTTGCACCTTGTCTGGTATGTTGTGTGGGCGTCGTATCCCAGGATGTTGAATCACTCCAATCTCTCACGAAGAGATTTGCGGAAGGAAGCAGCCGCAAAAATGGCTTTATCCTCTTGCTGTCGACGGAAACGAGAAACTGTCAACAATTTTAGGTAAATTTGCATATCGTCCTTAGGGAACGTTGGAGAACTTCTAAATAAATTTGTACATAGTCACGAGGGAATGTTGCAGCGCGCGCTGTTATGTGAGAATGTGAGCATTCTATGCTTGTATACCCGTGAAGTATGTATGTAGTCCTCCGAAACCATTTTGAGGGGTGTTCTTTTATGTGGACCTGTACGAGGTAAATTGTATCTTCAACAACTCTACTCCGAGGGGTATTTTTAAAGGGTGAGCTTGTGCATATTTTGTTTTAAGCCATGTAACTGTAAATTGTCAGTGGTTAATTAATATCCCACTAGAAACAATGCAACCCCTTTAGGTGTGACAAGGAACTTTCGGGAAACGATGCACGCACATTTCGTCTTCGTGTGACACACCTCGAAACTTGTATCTCGGTTTTCTTGCGATAATGAAATGGGGCAGCTTTGGCACCGTTGTATTTACAGCCAAATATATTCATGTACTAACAATAGTCCTTGGTTATACAACGCTAAAATGACTGATTCCATCTTTGCTCAATTGAACGCTTTTTTTACCGGATTGGTTGTGATCCTTGTTTAAAATCAGTTATCTTTTCCTAAACCTTACTTTTTCACTTTAGGCGCGTTAATTTCAAATGCTTTGTTATATTGTATATAGACTGTAAGGCTACGTGCACAGGACTAGACAAGAATACGCGCACGCACACACGCACAAAAACGAACACACACGCTCACCCCACACGAACACGCGCACACGAACACAAACGCGCACCCGATAACGCACACGAACACGCACACATGAATACCAAAAATGTAGCACATAATGGTGAAATGAAAGCAAAATCGGACAGGATATTGAAGTGCTTTTTTTTAAGTTGTCAACCCACATTGACTGGCTGCCTTTTCTAGGTGTGCGACAATCCTGACTGGGAGGTCTTAGGAGTCGATGACTTGTTCAAACAACAACTGTGGAAAACCAAGAGCGGAGGGGTAAGCGTATTTCACTTTTGCATTTTCTTTATTAAAGGAACTGTGTGAGGAGCGGGTACGACATTATGAAAAGTAAAACCTGCTGATAAGATCAGTGTGATATGTCGCTAGGTTTGTAGAAAACCTAAGAAATTCATTCTACTTCTCGCCATCGCAGGCAAGCAAACTTTATTGACATGCCTCACCTGCAAAGAACTCTAAATTATTATTCATTGTTCCACAAATAACCTACGCTCTTCCCATTGTCTCTGAGGCAATAATTACTGTAGGCAACTGCTCGCATTGATGTTAGGAAATGGATCGTCACTCTTCCGTGTTTCAGTTGGAGTGGAAAAAACATAGCAAATATTGCAGGTATGTTTCCTTCAATTGACAACATGCATGAGTGCATGACACCATGCACTCTATAGCTTGCAACCTACGACGAGCTTAAAACACGTATTACACGTAAAATAACCAAAAGTGCCTGTTAAGTAACTATCGGCAACGTTCATGCCCCTTGAGCTCAGCTGCTTGAATTCTCGCCACCCATTAGGCTGTTTTGCCCTGTCTCAGCCTTCCCATTTCCGCGTGATGTCAATTCCATGTGGTGTATGTTTCTTTCGAGACACTGTCATTCATTGCGAATAACAGAATAGGAGAGGTTTATTATTAGTAAATAAAACAAAATACAACAGAAGTGTGTAGACCCGGAAATTCCAAACTAAGTTGAATGGGATCTACGAGTATATTAACGTATCCTTCAATAAAAGAGCCATATAACATCTACGAGGGGCGTTTACAAAGTTCGTATTATCAGTGCGACAGATTTAGAAAAGGCGTGCACAATATGCATCAAAATGAGCGCGCGTCTGTCCAGTTTTAGTATAATATAAAACTAGTGTTCTATATAATACCGCTCAACACCGCTAGGGGGCCAAAACAAAAATGGCAGCACCCATCGGGAAAGTCGATGCACGTGCAGTGATCCGCTTTCTGAATTGGAAGGGACAAGATGCCAAGACGATTCACGCCGAGCTGGTGGCGGCGTACGGTGACAATGCCCCAGCCTATGACACTGTTGTCAAATGGCGCAGACGATTTCAGTGTGGTCAAACAAGCCTGGACGACGCAGAACGAAGTGGGCGCCCTTCACTCGATGGTGAAGCACCAATTGCTGCAGAAGTGGAGGCTCTCGCACTCGCTAACCGGCGAATAACTGTTGCACAACATACTTCACTACCAGCTGCATATGACAAAAGTTTCCGCGCGCTGGGTTCCGCGTTTGCTGACGCCAGTGCGAAGAGATTTGCGGAAGGAAGCAGCCGCAAAAATGTTTAAGCTTTGCGAGAGCGACCCTGACGACTTTTTTGAACGCCTGATAACCATGAATGAGTGTTAGGTGCACAATCATGACCCTGAAACTAAACTTCAAAGCAAACAATGGAAGCACGGAAACTCACCCACGCCAAGAAAGGCCAAGGTTGTGCCGTCATCAGGGAAGGTCATGTTGAGCGTCTTCTGGCACTGCCGCGGTGCTCTTCTCACAGATTATGCCAGCAAAGGCCAAACTATTACAGCGAAGTACTATTGCGAGCTTCTCACTAAATTCCGAGGTGCTATCAAGAAGCGTAGAGGAAAGCTCACGAAAGGCGTCCATCTGCTCCATGACAATGCACCGACTCACTCAGCACATGTGACAGCTACGCATTCAGCCTCCTAAGGCTACCAAATTTTGCTTCACCCGCCATATTCGCCTGCCCTCACACAAAGTGACTTCTTCCTCTTCCCTCGCATAAGAGCACACTGCGCGGGAAACATTTTGGGGACGACGAAGAAGTCATCGCTCAAGTCGAGCTCTACAAAGCAGCAGAGCACTGAAGTCTCAAAATGAAGAGTTCTACAGCACTGGAATGCAGCAGCTCATGCATCGTTGGCAGAAGTGCGTGTCTTTGGCAGGAGATTATGTACAGAAGGAATAAACTTCCAATAAAACTTCGGTGACTTGTCTCTCTTTTTTTATGCCAATAATACGAACTTTATGAACGCCCCTCGTAATTGCATGTAGCGTATCGGCAGAAATTTA
Organism: Dermacentor silvarum; assembly: GCF_013339745.2. Taxonomy (NCBI): domain Eukaryota; kingdom Metazoa; phylum Arthropoda; class Arachnida; order Ixodida; family Ixodidae; genus Dermacentor; species Dermacentor silvarum. Next base: position 56,633,781 of record NC_051161.1, read on the forward strand.
CGAAAAAAATGGAGAAGTGAAATAAGAAGGATGGGTAAAATTTGGTTATATACTAAAAGAAAATGTATATGCTGCAACATCTGAAAAAGAAAAGCATCTCAAAATTTGTATGCGCAGTAAACCCACCTGCGGCAGGTATTTTGACCTATTGCTTTTTCATTATTTATCATTTCAACATTTAAATTACATTAATTTACCCGATGCTTATTTTTGCAGACACAATAGGACACGTAGGTTGTGCAGTAAGGATGCAAGACATAATATGCGCTCTGACACGTAGCTTCGTAACAAACTTAAAAAGTGAAGAAAATGCTATTGCCATTTTTGAACTAAACATTATTGCAGTTAGGAAAGCCCATCGTAGCAAAATTCCTGAAAGCAGCAGAGCACCGGAGGTAGAGATAAACAAGGCGCAGTCAGTGCCCTGTATATATAAGGTGGTGTTGCCGCTCTTCGCAATCCGCTCTTGAATGACATCAGCGTTCGTTCCGTGTACATTAAATCCTCGTGCATTCAATTGCTCTACTTTTTTAGTTTGAATAACATTGTCGCTCCTCTGTTGTACTCATGTGCTAGTTATTGGTGGCAGAACAAGATGTGACTCTTTAAATGCGCACGCAAATTTAAATGTTGTTGCAGCGTCGTGCCCGTTTCTCCTACGCCACAATGGACACTCCAGAGACTCTTCGAGACAAGGTAAAGCTTATCAAACTGCCAGTTCAGCAAGTTTCTCTTGCGCAAGGAATTCAGTAGAATTATAACAAGCGCGTGATGGCATTAGTCATGTCAGTTTCTGATCAGATTGCATTTTGCTTCTAACAAAACAAGCACTTAAATAATGCCAAGTGTGTAGACAAGTGTATAATAACAGAACACAAACACTAGTGCCAGATTCGTGAGGGCCGCAGTTAGACACGATAAGGAGACACGCGCTGCTAGATCAAGCAGTGGTACTCCCTCCCCGGCAGAGTATCTGGTTAGCATCTCAGGAATAATGCGCTTGTTTCACTTACACCGGTGGCCATGATATTCGCTGCAGCAGGAGAGAGTGATGTCAATTCTTTGTGGTGTGGCTGGGGCGTTGCGGTGCTGCGCCTGAGCTCCCAGATTTGATTCTGGATGCAAAGTGCTTGTTTATTTAAGATTCCGAGTGGCTTCCTACTTCCAACTGGTACCACTAAGCTTTGCGAAAAGTTTAGCGCTGATAGCTGGACAGAAAAATTGGAGTACATGACACATAGTCTACGTCTGGCGTATCTCCCTATTGCGATGTCCGCGTCTATCAGTGCAAGACTTCACTATGCTTAGCGGACTCGCCCAGAACTCCTCTCTGGCCACTAAGCTATCGCCGAGGGTCCATATTCAGGTACTATTTGTTATTTCGCAGCCTAATTACTGTCAACTGGTAATTCTCACAATGCTTGTGAGAATTACATTGCGAAGGAACATAGCGTGGTATGGTGGCACCTTGATGCGGCATCCTGTATTTACTTTACGGAAGATGTCGTTGTCACTGAGGGTAGCTTGGTTGATAAGAAATACATGGGAACCTTCGCAAGATATAACCTAAACTGCCGCGTGTATCTTACTCTATACGTGCGCCTATGTTTCATAATCGCTACTGAGTTTTATTTGCAAAGAATTAAAGGCACTCAATTCGGTAGAAGGGTAGTAAACAGCTTCTGCAGTCGTATCAAAAACACATCGCAAGGAGCGAAGAATATTCGAAGCAATTTCAGCGCACTGAGATGACCTTACCTGAGTTCATTAACTATCCATAAAGATGGTTTTTCGTAGAGCGATATTGTTTCGATAGCAACACTGGAATGCACCTTCTGCAAGACCACATAAAGACGTGCAACATGACAAGCATTTGGTCACACTAATTTACTTGAAGTCAACCACTTTTTGATGGGCTAACCTTTGCCCATCAAAAAGTGGTCCACACGCCCTTTGCGTGGCAAAGGGGCATGTGGGTCTCTGCCACTGCGGCTTCATGGTATGCCCCGTGAACTGTGCGCCAGTCATTGAAACGTTCATTTTTATCGGAGCAGAACATCCATTAACACTACAATAACATATTAGCTTGGATATTCATATAAGCGGTCTCCATAAATCACGAATGCTTCGCATTACGCTCACGCCCGAATTTGCTCCGTTAGGAAATTTTTCAATTTGCTCCACCAAGAGTTGTAAAAATATTGATTGAACAGCTTGAGTTTCATTTTTTTTTTCAGATCCAAGCTTGCCGCACATGCAAGGGAATTGCAGTACCAGACGCAGATCGGGATTTTGGTTGCGGCAACAAGAAGTGGCAGCTTTTGAAGATCATGAAGGGGGAGTCATAAAAGGAATAAATTTTTTTTTTTGTGTGTGTGTGTGTGTGTGGTTGGCCTACGTCATCGATGTCAAATGTGGTGTTGCAATGCGCATCTTGCAATTAAGTGGTGCCGCAGACTGGAAGAAGCGACTAGTCGCCAATCGGAGTGCACAAGGAACGGTGGAAGCGCTAGCCGCATTATTCACGCAGTCAACATGGCCGAGAGGTGACAATTGTTGAAGTTAATGAATGTTAATTCTGCTCCGAAAAAAAATTTACGTTTCAATGACTGGCGCACAGTTCATGGAGGGTATGTACTTGTGCATAGGCTAGGTAAATGCGGAGACTGCAAGCAGTGACCCATAATAGCCGAACTCTCTTCCTATGAGGAAAAGCAGCAAGTCCTTCCATCTGCTCAAAAACTTCCCTTGGCTACACGAAAGGCAAGGAACATGCTTACCCTGTTTACAGGATGCGCATGGATGGCCAACTTGTTTACTACACCGTGTCAGCAAAGCCGTTGTTTCGTAGGAAAGTTAGGATCTTTCTTGAAAAAGCTTGCCCAATGCCGCACGGAGACTGTACTGTACTTTGATTGTCGATTGCATGTCAATCAGGAAAAATGTTCAGCTTGTGGACGACAAAGTGGTTGGATATGTAGACTTCGGGACTGGAATGCACGATGACAGTTTGCCTGAAGCCGATGATGCATGTGTATGTGGACTTCGGGACTGGAATGCACGATGACAGTTTGCCTGAAGCCGATGATGCATGTGTGTACATGCTCATTGGCATCGAGGGTTGAAATTGGTTTTCAAGCCTCGATGAGCATATCCTGGACTGTGATACTTTGGGCAACCACATATATATTCTGTGCAAGGAAGTGGATGAACCCACATGAGGTAAGAAAGAAACAGGGAAATGGGTGTTAAAAAAGTGAGGTATGGTCTTATGAGGCTGATTATTGAAAAAAGCATCTTGCGTTTCTTTAGTACGTGAAAACTGCGGAAGTGCGAAGCAGTGCTGCGTCGAATATATATATATATATATATATATTATATATATATATAGGGCACGAACGTACAACCACCCGAAGGTGGGACCACCACAGAATAAACTGCGGGAACCACAGAAGCAACCTGTGAAAACCTGTGAACCACGTGACAGTATCACGACGTATCGAGGACCACCTTTTCAGGCTAGAACAGTTCGAAACTATTGAGCTACAGGAATAGCCCAAGGGCGGGGTTTGCGAGGCCTCCCCCAGACGCACACCCCAGAAAGAAAGCCGGGCGCCAGGCCAGGGTCACGTCTGTACCCATTTTATAACCGGTTGGGTCTCCGGCGGCGGGTTTCGAACGAACCACCTCCCGCAGCCGAGGTGGACGCCCTAACCACTAGACCACGGCTGCGGTTCCCATGTATTTCTTATCAACCAACGTGCGCCTATGTTTCATAATTTATTTTTAAATATGTTTCATAATTTCATTTTTAGTGGGTCTGGGCACCCGCCGCGGACGCGGTTCCGAGACCTTGTCTCGAAGCGGCTTCCGTGGCTCGCTGGACGGTTATATATATATATATATATATATTGCAGCGCACAACTGGCTACTCGCCATTTTACCTCGTTTATGGACGCTCCCCTACTTTCTTTCTGGACGTTTCATTCTTCAACTCCAAGGCTAATACATCTCTATCATCGTGCGAAGAGTACATTTCCCGACTCGACCACTGTCGCCAGCTTGCTCGCCTGAACACAGAGGCCAGACAACAAGACCGGAAAAATATTTACGACGAATGCCATCGCATTGTATCTTTTCGACCTGGTGACGAGGTCCTGCTCCTGACTCCTGTTCGCACCCCTGGCTTATGTGAAAAATTCCAGCCACGGTTTATCGGGCCGTACATAGTTCTTGGACAGACTTCGCCTGTCAACTATCGCGTCACTCCTCTTGACGCCCCCACAGACCGCCGTTGCCGCAATACCGAGGTTGTCCACGTCTCCCGCATGAAGCCCTTCACGCGGCGTGCCTCGACACCTTGACGGCCGGCCAGGATGGCCGCTTTCACGTCGGGGGGAAATTAGTGTGGGCGTTTATTACGCACATCTTCCTCATCTGTATGTTATCATCATCATCCTCACACTTCTACCTATCCTCCTCTTCGCCTGTATATGTGTTCATCATCATCGCCTGTGTGCTGCGCTGGTTCGCTGACGAGCTCCCGGGCCTAATAAACGTCGTTCCAACCGAGACGTCACAATATATATATATATATAAACCTAAACTGCCGCGTGTATCTTACTCTATACGTGCGCCTATGTTTCATAATCGCTACTGAGTTTTATTTGCAAAGAATTAAAGGCACTCAATTCGGTAGAAGGGTAGTAAACAGCTTCTGCAGTCGTATCAAAAACACAATATATATATATATATATATATATATATATATATATATATATATATATATATATATATATACTCTGGGAAAAAGCCGCGGTCGCCGCAGCTGGCGCGTTCCTCGCACCACTCACTGCTCGCGCGTCCGTCCTCCTCTTTGTCTATGGTTGGCTCCTATTCGCATTCACGTCTGCGTTCCCACATTGTCGACTCTGTGAGGGCGTTGACTGCACTGGCTGGCAGCACGGCGGTCGAACCCGGTGGCACGGACGACGAGAGATGCCGAGTCGCCATGGGCGGCGACGCTACGCGCTCGTTGAGCACGGCCACGATCACCACGGCAGCGGTGGTCCACGAACAAAGGCAGATAGACGGACTCTCTTTTAGAGCACCGGGAACAACACAGGCGGAGGAGGTAGCCATTGCATTAGCAGCATCCGACTCTCAATCTAAACATATCATAACCGACTCGCGAAGCGCATGCCGAAATTATGAGGCAGGCTGGGTCACCCCCCTTGCTGAGAAAATACTGCGAACCTGTATGAGGGACACAGATCCCTCCCCTAAACATATCGAATGGACAGCAGGTCACCCGGGCGTAAGGGGGAATGAGGCTGCTGATGCAGCTGCCCGAGCACTCATTTCCCGGGTACCTCCTAACAACCCCAATCACCTAGAGGAAGAACTATTGCTTCGATTTAAGGAGATTTCAGAATGTTATAAGGATAAACATCGCATGTACCCAGCGCCCGCCAAGGGCCTGGGGAAGGCCAACGAACGCATTCTTTATCGGCTTTTCACAAACACGATGCTCTGCCCAGCAATCCTCAAACATTTTGAGGCAATGGTCACCGGCACGTGCCACTACTGTGGGGAGGTGGCAGACACTTTCCACATGGTCTGAGCCTGCCAAAGTAATCCAGCCCTTACCCCCAACCCCAACCCTACCCGAGAGGACTGGGAGGCAGCCCTGCTTGGTTTGTCAGACCTCCAGGCCCAAAAGGCCTTGGTCCAGAGAGCCAGGCTGGCGGCTTCGACTAATGGGGTCCCGGACTAAGGATCCCACCCAGTATGCAGGGCCCCACAGGGGGGCCCACACGTCTCTTTACACACAATAAATGCTTTTTACCACCACCACCACCACCAAAAGACGCACAACGACACACACACACGCAGATCGGGATTTTGGTTGCGGCAACAAGTGGCAGCTTTTAAAGATCATAAAGGGGGGGTCATAAAAGGAAGAAATTTAAAGGAAGAAGAAGAAGAACGTAAACTTTATTATCAAATTGATAAGATTTGAGTCCGGCGTATTTTTAGTGGGTCTGGGCACCCGCCGCGGACGCGGTTCCGAGACCTTGTCTCGAAGCGGCTTCCGTGGCTCGCTGGACGGCCCAGAGCTGTACTCTCAGGTTCGAGCTCAGCAGTGCGGTCTTCCAACGCGAGCGGAGGCTGGCGGTGGAAGAGACGGAGGTGTCGGCACTGCCCGAATTGTTTGTTATGTCCTGACATTCCCATAACATGTGATTAAGTGTGGCAACCTCGCCACAGGATGTGCATCTGTTTGTAGTGTACATGTCTGGATACATGGTGTGCATGAGTCTTGGGTTTATGTAAGAATCAGTTTGTAATTGCCTGTAGCATAGAGTTTCTCACTATAACACCTAGAGGGTAAACTGGCGCCACCGTCTATGCGAGTTTCTTAAAGGGCTGCCGTGCCCTCATGGGAATGACGGGATATGTGTGTGCGAGGCTTGTGTTCGCTGGTGTTGTACGAGGCTTCGTCTAAAACGTGTATATGGCTACACAAATAACGCGTTCTTAAAATAAAATCTACATAAAAGGCTTTCATTCACCCATATTACATCTCTCAATAAAGTTTACTCACCTACAATGCAGCATCAAGCGAAGAAAAGCAAGAACAGACGACAAGTTATTCCAAAGCGAGCGAGAATCTTGTCGTCTGCCCTGCAACTTTAGCGGCCAGCTGATACCTTTTACGTTTCATAGAATTGTGCGTCCAATAGTATGTCCTTGAAATTAAACAAAACATGTTTTTGTGTAATAATAAAGCTAAAGCAGTTTTTTACGTGCTGTTTTAGCAGGAAATGAATCATTGTGACAGACGGAACGGTGCTAGCCAGGCGCGTCTTCAAGGCGTTCGGGCTCTCCAAGAACGATGCCAATCCGAATCCACAATATACCAGCATTCCCTTGCATACCACGGCGCAGCAGCGCCACATTTCCCTCTAGGTTTTATAGTGTGAAACTATATGGCCTGTAGTGTACTGCTTGCGCGCTGTCTAACCTAGCGTGAGGGAAATTGGTATACGCGTCTGTGTAACTGGTAGTGTGCCGTGATATCGTGGAACCTGGTCAAACGATCCTCCCATGCCCAGACGCTTCCAGTACCCCGCGGGGGCTCTTCCTCCGATGATGCTCGGTGAGTGAGGCCTCGAGCAACGCGGTGAGCCGCTTCGTTGGGGGTGCTCAGTCCAGTGTGTGCCGGGATCCAAAGCAAGTGCCTTCGGTTATCGACGTCGGCCTCTCCCTGGTGTATGGGATGTCGCTTGAGTATGTGATACGCCTCTTGCGATATGCTTCCATTTGAAAAATTGCGAATTGCCGTTTGCGAATCGCAGATCACGTATGTAGCCTTGGTTTGTGTAAGGGCCAGTGCTATGGCCGCTTCCTCTGCCGCTTCGGCATATGTCGCGTTCACGGTGACGCTCGTGAGGTGGTTACCTCGGTGGCTAGTAACTGCCGCCACGAAACTCTTCCTGTCTCGATAACGGGCTGCGTCGGTGAAGACTGCCTCCTTGTCGTTGGAGTAACTTTGGTTCATGTGTTGTGCCCTGGCCTTACGTCTCCCCGTGTGGTGTTGGGGGTGCATGTTGCGAGGCAATGGGGGCACGTATAGTTGCTCGCGTATGGTTCTTGGCATTTCCACTTTGATGCCGTGCTGCGTGTGGTATGTAATGCCGAGCTTTTCGAGCACGTGCCTGCCCTGCAACCGTCCAGTTGTGAAACGCTGCCGTGTACGTTATTTGAGAAATAACGAAGGCTTGTATAAGTCGTATGACGTTGCCTTCGCGCATGCCCGCGTGTTTGTTGGTGATGCGTCGGATGAGCTGCACCGTGCTGGTGGCCTTTGCTGTTATCTTGCGAAGTGCTTCGCCATTGCCGCCCTTGTGTGCAATCATCATTCCTAGTACCCGAATCTTGTCTAGCATCGGGATGGGTAGGTCGTTTGATGCCGTTAATTGGATCTTTTCATTTTCCGGGGGGGGGGGGTGTAGCCTTTAGGTGGGCGCCCCTTTCTGACCGGTCTATATAGCAGCAATTTCGATTTTTCGGCCGAGCAGGTGAGTCCCGTGCCCACCAGGTAGTTTTCCACGCACTGGACGGCCTGCTGTAAACGTTACTCGATCGCTCCGTCGCTGCCCGTTGTCGTCCAGATCGTAATATCATCCGCGTATAGCGTGTGGTGCAGTCCTTTGATTTGCAACAATCGGTCGGGTAACCCCAGCAGGACGAGGTTGAAGAGCATCGGCGAGATGACCGAGCCCTGCGGGGTGCCCGAGCTCCCGATGTTGATTTTATCTGAGTCGAGTTGTCCCACTCGCATGTGAGCTGTTCTTCCCGTGAGGAAGTCTCGAATGTAGTTGTACGTTCGCAGTCCGAGATTTAGCTTGTCTATTTGTCGTAATATGGCATCGTGGCGAACGCTATCGAAGGCCTTCAGGTCCAGCCCGAGAATGGCTCTCGTCGAGCGCCCCGGACTGTCTACGAGTTGGTGTTTTAGTTGCAGAAGGGCGTCTTGCGTGGAGAGATGTCTTCTGAACCCAATCATGGTGTTTGGAAATAATTCGTTGTCCTCGAGGTAATGCGTGAGTCTATTGAGAAATGCGTGCTCCATCAACTTGCCCACGCAGGACGTGAGGGAGATTGGGCGCAGGTTCTCTAGCTGTAATTTCTTGCCGGGTTTTGGTATCAGTATGATCTTTGCTTCTTTCCATTGCTGTGGTAGCTTGCCGTGCGCCCAACACTCGTTAATGTATTTTGTCAGTTTCTCAATTGATCCGTAATCGAGATTACGTAGTGCCCTATTGGATATTCGATCGGGGCCAGGGTCCGACTTGGTGTTGAGTTTGACGAGGGCCGCCTGGATTTCGGCAACGGAGAATTCCGCGTCCAGGGTGGCGTTGCTTTCTCCCGTGTAGTCCGGATGTATTAGCGGTGGCGTTTGAGATATGTAAAGGCGTTCCGCATCCCGTAAGAATTCTTGTTCCGTTCCCCCGTAAGCGTGTATGATTTTGTATATGCCTTGCATGTGTGTGGTCTTAGTGTTGGCGGGATCTATCAGGTACCGCAGCATCTGCCACGTGCCACGCGTGGTGAGTTGACTGTCCATCTCCGCGCATTTCTCTTCCCATTGTTGTCGTTGCAGGGTTAGCGCGTGCTTTTCTATTTCTTTGTTGAGCTGCGCTATCCGTTTACGCAGTGTCCTATTGTGTCTCTGTTGTTTCCATCGGCGCTGCAGGTGGGTCTTGGCTTCCCACATGTGCAGTAACCGGGAGTCTATCGTATCGAGCCCAGCTTTTGACGGGATCGTTTGCGTCACGTGCTCGATGTCCCGCCGCAGTTGGTCGGTCCATTGGTCTATATGTCTTTGATGTCTGCCACCTGTTGCTTGTCACGATGTTTGCGTAGTTGATTCCAGTTGGTGATCTTCATTTGGCGACCGGCATTGTGTTCCTGCGGGCCGTCTTCTGCCGTTATGCAAATGATGTAGTGATCGCTTCCCAAGTCTTGCACGGTGTTTGTCCAAAAGTGACTTGGCGAGTGTTGCACGTAAAAGTAAGGTCCGGCGTCGTGTCGGTGCTGACGCTGTTGCCCTGCCTTGTTGTTGCCGCGGGGTCGGTGACGAGTTCGAGTCCGGCGTATTGCACCGTTGCCCACAGATGCGTGCCTTTGGGCTGATCATGCTTGTAACCCCACGCCGTGTGCACCGCGTTAAAGTCCCCCCCCCCCCCCCCCCCCCAATGAAAAGCTGTTGCCCTTGGGCGATGTCGATTGCCCGTTTGAAGAGAACATGGAAGCGGTGCTGGCGGCATCTGGGACTGCTGTAGATGTTGAGTACGAATATGCTGTTGCGCGTCTTGCGTGGTGGAATTAGTTCTACTAGGACGTTTTCAATGTCTCTGACTTTAGTGTCGTGTTCGATAGCTGTGTGCGCTCGCTTGACCAGCGTGGTGACGTTTGGTTTCTCCGCCTTGCTTGGTATACACTGGTACCCTGTGAGTTTGGCGGGGCCGTTCGTTTCTTGCAATATGATGACGTCTGGGCGTTCGGGGATCATTTTCAGGTATTGTTGTAAGTGCGCTCGCTTGTTTTGGTAACTTCTGCAGTTCCACTGCCATATTGTGTGCTTTTGTTTAGATGGGTGTCGGGCCATGTTTATATGTTGTTACATGTGTTGCGCCGCTTCCCTATGCGATGGTACGATCGTGCTGTTCGTGGCTTCTAATCTGGACAGTCTGAGGTGAACGCTCTCCAAGCTCTGCTGGATGGTACGCGTGATGGACGCGATGATGGTTTCCTCGAGATTGCTTAAGCGAGCCTCGAGTGCATCTATTCGCGCGTCGCGTATCGCTGCGCGCGTGCGCTTGCGTCGTGTTGCTTCTGTAAGGGCGTGAGTGGGTCTGCGTTTAGTATCGGGGAATTCGACATCGTCGTCCTCTATGGGTTCTTCTTGTGTTTCCTGCGTGGTCTCTGTGGGAGTGGGTCTGCGTTTAGTGTCGGGGCATACGACCTCGTCGTCCTCTATGAGGTCTTCTTGTGTTTCCTGCATGGCCTCTGTATCAGTACCGCTTTTCACGGCATGCTGGAGTTGTTCTATGTGTTTGTCTTTTGCACGAATCTGTGTCTGCATGTGTTCTATTTGCTTCTGCAGCGCTTGTATCGCCTGTGTTAATTTAGCTATCTCCGTCTCTGTCTTAGCGGGTGTTTTGTCGCCAGCCTTCGCGGTTGGTGCTCGTTTTCCGGTGACCGCATCTGCCCAGCTCACCTTCCCGGTGGTCTCGGTGTCTCTCGTTGCGGTCCTTCTGGGGGTGCGACTGCGCAACCGGCGTTGCTTCCGGGAGTCCGGGGTGCGGCTCCGGGACCGGGAGCGGCCTCGGCTACGGGTCCTGGATCTCGAGCGGGACTTGCCGGCAGAGCTGGTGGCTTTGGCGGCCTCTTCCGCCTCTTCGGCGGCCCTGTGTCGTTCCCATTGCCTCTTTGTCACGACGTAGGGGGTCTTGTATCGTGCGCAGCAGTTGCGATCCGCCGTCATGTGTGTTCCCCCGCACAGCTTGCAACGGGGGGAGCACTGGTGGTCGGGGCCTGGGTTAATGGCGTCGCAACCACGGCACACTTTGTCCTGAGGATTGGGGCACACGTCCATGCGGTGACCGAGTCTTCCGCAGGAGTGACACATGTCGATTTGCTTACGATACAGGGCGCAGGGAAGGAGTTAAAAGGAAGCGCACACACACACACACACACACACACACACACACACACACACACACACACACACACATGCACACACACACACACACACACACACACACACACACACGCACGCACGCACGCACGCACGCACGCACGCACGCACGCACGCACGCACGCCCACACACACCGCTGCTCCGCGTAGCAAAATCACTCGCTCAATCCGCCAAGTCGTCACAGCGAGCGCACCGCAAGGCACAAAACGAGATGCGACGAGTCGGCGGCGGGTGGTGTAATTAGTCGTCGGCACAGCGGGTGCAAGCATTTGCTCCTGCCATTCCTTCCTTCATGGCCAGCGCTTTTCGCCGCAGCTGCGCTGCGATGGCGTTGACGGCACTGGCCCACGGTGGCTGGCAGCGACGGCATGACACTCCTTCCGGCGGGCGAACCTTGGAGACGGATTATGTACCGAACGAGGATCGGCGGAGCCGTCAAGACCGAGTCACCGAGGTCTTCCAGGAATCCGCAGGCCCTAAATCAGACTAGCTTCCATGACGGACTCATCGCGAAGATTGAGCAGACCAGGTGGTGCAGCTTCGGAGTTGCGGTCTTGATGGAACCGAAGACCCTAAACCATGTTGAGGTCTTTCAGGAACCGAAAGGCCTTAAACCGTCCCCTGGCGCACACCTGGTCTAGTTTTCTTCTCCGACCTCGTTCTGACGAGTGCACACAGCAGGTCGCCGGACGGAGCCGCCAACCGCTCAATGCCTTGCTACCAGAGACCACACCGCACCGCACCGCACCAGAGAACCACGCACCGAGGGACGGAGCCGCTCTTGAGGTGGTGTTGGCGCGATCGCGCGCATGAAGTCGCCTGCGCTGGCGATGCCCTTCTCGAACGGCGGCGCCTCGAGCTGCAGCAGCGCGTGGAAGACCACGCCACTAGAGCAATACACGGGCTCGGGCATGGGCCGGGCCGGGCCGGGCCGGGTAGAGCAGTTCCAGGGAGGAACGAGAAGCATTCTTTCTCCATTTACTCCATCTATGCTCTGCACTGCGCTCACGACCGGTCGTGGCTGCGCTTCGGCTATAGTGTACTAGAATACGTTTGAGTGGTATGAGCGGCTGGGGCGGGGCATGCTTTGCAGTGAGGCGCTCGACGTGGAAAACTACTGTGGCGGCGCTGCGATAGAAGTGGATTGGGCTGCATCAAGGTCGCGCCGTTGGAAACTGCTGGCGATCCTACTCGGCAGGGTCATTCGTACAACTTCGCGCGCTGGTATTTGCGTTCAGACCGCTCAAATGGTGTTCAATTCCTTTCATTCTCTTTATTTTTTAATGCCGCTCGGTGATCTTTTTCGGTCTCGGGCCGGGTTCGGGCCGGTTTCAAGCCGGGCTCGGGCCGGGCTCGGTCCTAAGTCAAAGGGGTGGCGGGCCGGGCCGGGCGGGTAACGTAGATTATTTTCGGGCCCGGGCCGGGCCCGGGTCTCACCATAAAACTTTTGGTCAGACCGTCAAAACGGGCCCGGGCCGGGCTCGGGCTGAAAAAATCGGCCCGTGCAGTGCTCTACACGCCACCACCAGGACCCACAACAGGCTCGATGATGGTGACGGAGGGAGGACCGGCGGAATCGCACGTCATCGAACGCCAGAGCTGCAGCTCGCACCGCGGAAATGGTCACGTACCATGGCCAGGTTGGAGTCACTACTAGCCGTGGAACGGGTACCTCCAGCCTTGCCCACGACGATGGTCCATCCCGGAACGCAGCCGGGCCCCCACGTTACGGGCGCCAATGTGGGAAAACGCCTAGGTACCGCAGTCCACGGCCACAGGCTCCAGCCTCGGCCGGCCGCGCCCAAGCGCAGCTCGCTGATGATGATGATTATGCCTCAATCAATGGCACAACCCATTGTGGGGGATAGGCTACGAACCGGGTGGTATTTTAATAGAAATTTAAAATAAATTATTTATAAATAAATAATAAAAAAAGAAAATGTATAATTGAAAATGAGAAATGAAGCGATAATAAAAGAATTAAGTAGTCTATACTAAGTTCGTCAGCCTTGCCTGGATAGGAATAGTAATATGAATTTAATATTAAAATAAATACAGTGAAGGATAGACGTAAATTTTGAACAATAATAATATTATAATGATGATTTTGTGATCTTACACCTTCAATTTGCTAAATCTATTATTAATTGAAGGATAAATAAATCAAGCATGCGAAAATGGGAAAATATTATTAAGGCAATTTTTTTGTGTCAGTCAGTCAGTCAAATAACTTTTAAAGGCCCTGCGAGTTTCTGGGACGGGCAAATGGTCCCGCCTAGGTGACGGCCATGAGCTCTTGAGCCCTGGCGCCTTCCTCGGCCCGCTGGACAGCCCAAAGTTGATCGTCAAGGGCAGAGCTGAGCAACACAGCCTCCCAGCGCACGCGGAGGCAATCGCGAGAGGCTGCATCCCCATTATTGTTTGTTATGCCTCGACATTCCCATAGCATATGTTCCAGATTAGCTCTAGAACCACAGTTTTTGCATTTATCTGTCTTGCACATGTCTGGGTAAACGAGATGTGAGATCGCCGGGTTCGGATAAGTTCTGGTCTGTAATTGCCGCCATTCGATAGACTGCTTTTGCTGAGCTTTTGTGAGGTGGTG
>NC_051161.1:56947755-57022757 GCF_013339745.2 Dermacentor silvarum
ATTGCAGTACGTGCCATAAGATAATTAGTTAAAAACGTGAGCCAGCTAGTTTTAGCGCTGAAGTAACGGCCATTGTTTTAATTGCTAATGCGTCATTAACTATTGTATAATGATGTTTTGGCTTTTCAGTGATTGGTACTGATAGTGAATAAGCATTGCTTTGCATAGTCATGTCACTCATGCTCCTGACATTACCCCTATCAGTGTAATTCCCCCCTTACACAATGCTCCGCGCTGGAGCCTGTCAGGCAACCTGAAGAAGTAAATAAAACATAATTAGTGATTTCTTTTAATTAGCTAGTCGATTATACATTTCAATAGTTTGTGTAAGTAATGACGCCTCTTCAAGTGGACGAGCTCATAGACTAGAATTGTTCTATCTGCCACAGGCAATGGCAAAAATTGCAGAAGGTCCTCGCTGAAATACCCGGTATTTAAGACTGGTAAGTATTATAATACTAGATAGCTAGATAGCGAGATAGATAGATAGATAGATAGATAGATAGATAGATAGATAGATAGATAGATAGATAGATAGATTTAATACACGATGTGTACTCACAAATGATAGTGTTACGGGTGATACTTTTTGAGTTTCACAGAATTTTTGACAATTACCAATTGCATATCAGGTAATTTTAGTCCTTGAGCTCAAGTATTCGAAGTCAGAAATTACTCGCATAAGAAATTCAAACACATACTCGAGTAATTAACAAAAAGTACGTATTAAATTCCTAATTATTACTTTGCAGCACGTTTTACAATTTACAAATTGTAGCTGGTGAGTTCGCAAGTCGTATCCACTTAGAATTGATTGACAGAATGAAACCAGTTTGGATATATGCGCCGTCAAACTTGCCCTGAAAATTATTTGTGATAAGCATGCGATAGTAAATTGGCAAATGTGTGTGGACTAAATATCGGCAATTGCAAAAACATTCTTTATGCAAGTGCTCGAAAGTGGTTTGCTGCTGTTGGAATGTTTTCCAGCTGCCTTAGAGGACTCCATATTGCGCCGAGTTTACAATATGCGGAAACGGGGAAGAGGGGGAAGGGGGGGGGGGGCATATTTGGGGAGATGTGTCACGAAAGTTTTAGTTAATAATTAATTATCTGCTTCAAAAATAATTCCTGGTACCTCGTTTACTCACCCTTTCCAGGCGATTATACCACTTTCTCACTGTTTGCCCGTAATAAGCCGTAAAATATAACAAAACTACTATCGTAAAATATGGGCTGCACGTCATCTTTGTCTTCCTGCAAAGTTTGATGTGCGCCCTTAGGTTAATTAAAACGATAGAAAACCGTCGTACGAATGTTTGGCTTGTGTCATGAAGGCACGAACTGTGACAATGAGTTAACGTTTCACCAAAATCGAATGCCTGTCATAAGTTATATCCAGGCATCGTTTTCAAGTGTGTCACTTAATTACAGGCAATTGGAATTATAGATGCAACGGTTTCAAAGAAATACATTGCCTGAAAATTAACCTGGGATTCTCTAGCGTTTCCCAACCCTGCCGTTTTTTTTTTGTTTTCTCTCCTTTTTCAATCAGCATCTCAGAATGCAGTTTTGTTGTTGTTTGTTGTTGTTCTCGTGCAATGATATGTTTTCGTATTATTAGGAAAATCTGGTTTCAGCAGCCCTGCCAGTACCGCAGTCATTTAGCAGTCTCTACTGCTCAGGTTAACTTCCTGTATTTCTCTCGTCACCTATATTTCTATATAACTCGATCGTGGCAGTAATGTACGACTGTAGGTGGCGTACAGGAAGACTGTCATGAAATCAAATGCTAAACAGGCTTAGTAAAGATTTTCTTTCCTTTTTTTTATTTCAATGAAGCATACTGACGGAGCCGCAAGTTGTCCTCATTCGGCTCTGATACCTAGACATATGTGACACAAAGTAGCATGAGGCGAATAAAATTAAATCCTTCAGTTTTCTACTCTGAACTTACCCATTGATTCGTTGTAGCCACTTTGCTCTGAAATGAATGGAAATACGCAATGAAAGAGGTTTCCTTTCAAAGTTTGATACTTCATTATGTTTCTAATATCTAACCATCGATAATCATTCTAATATTTATGGAACGGAAGGTTTTTGGATAGATAGATAGATAGATAGATAGATAGATAGATAGATAGATAGATAGATAGATAGATAGATAGATAGATAGATAGATAGATAGATAGATAGATATATACACGATGTATACTGAGAAATTGCGTAACGGGTTGTACCGTTTGAGTTTTAGGGAATTTTTTCCCCCGGAACGTCGTGAGTTCGTTCCAGCTTTGCGCGATGTGCTTCGCACTGACTCAGATAATTATCTAGCATTTTTTCTGTCGTACTGTTTTTTTTTTCTATTGTTCAAGCTTGCGAACGCTTTCATAAATTTCCTTCTACCTGTTTGTGCCGTAATTGGGGTTGGCCCCCAGTTTAGCTTCTCATGATAGCAAATTTTTGTGGCCACCTCAATCCTTGTACTTCTTTAAGGAAATAAAACTTCGTTGTACCGTGTGTCCCAGCCCAGCTCTTCAAAGAAAGAAAAATATAATAAAACTCAGTGAAATATACGATTTTAACACCTATGGTGTTCGGTAGACGCTAGAGGCCTGGAGAACGAACACCTTTTATCTTAAAATCGTATCTTGGAGTGTGTTATTTTAATAATTTCTTGCTTTGAATAGTTCGGCTACGGTTAGCGGGGATATCCTATATACCCCATATTTAGAGCATTCACGGCAAATAAATAGAAAAGCTTTTTTAAAGATTGTGTTAATGCTACTAGGTGTTTGTGTGTGCTTCAGAACCTTGGGCTGTTTGCAAAATAACGTAGTGTATAGTTCCTAAACTTATGCAGTATTAGCGGAAACCTGCTTCTGTTCGTAATTCCAGAGTTAAGGGACTCAAACAGTTATTAAAGCTTAGGATCGCATCTTCTAACGATTCAGTCCATTACAGGTTCATTTCACTCTTCGTGGTTGGCTGAAATGTTGCCACGCCACCTTTACCACTGAGATCAGTGACATGGTGTGCGCAGTGCGGAAGCATTCAAGTCGCGCCTGAGCCGACAGCAAAGTTCTAAAAGAATGAGAAAATGCAACTACGTGGAGGCTTGGGCTAGTCGGTACGTACTCGACAGGGGAACAGCGCAAAATATACGACACACAAAAGGGGAGGTACACACCAGCACTGGTGTATCTCCCTTCATGTCTGTCGTGTTTTTTTTTTTTTTTGTGCGCTGTTCCCTTGTCGGATGCGAAAATGAAATGGGTCGTTTGGCAATAATGGCCTGGACGAGTTTTAATGCGCCCTTAAACGGTACAAGACATGAAATATCAAAGAAAGAACGAGCAATTCGC
Source organism: Dermacentor silvarum (assembly GCF_013339745.2). Taxonomy (NCBI): domain Eukaryota; kingdom Metazoa; phylum Arthropoda; class Arachnida; order Ixodida; family Ixodidae; genus Dermacentor; species Dermacentor silvarum. The sequence continues at coordinate 56,951,121 of NC_051161.1, forward strand.
AAACTTTTTGTTCACATTAAGACCGAAGAAGAAAATACGGTGAGCAAGACTTTATTTATTTATTTATTTATTTATTTATTTATTTATTTATTTATTTATTTATTTATTTATTTATTTATTTATTTATTTCAAAAACCTTAAAGGCCCCATGAGGAACATTGAGAAAGGGGGGCATCACTGCAAGACAGTTTTACAGATGAATACTGATACTCGAGGACGACAAAAATGAGCAGAAATCATCGTGAAAAATGAAGTAAAATGAAAAATCATCGGTTAGAAATTAAGAAGTTGCGGTAGCGTACAAAACAACGGCTAACTTTTATCACGCATATCGCTCGGGCACATATCGAACATGGTGTAAGAAAATGTGTAGTTCAGAGTATGAAAGAAAAAAAAGAAACGATACTAACAATACGCAGATAAACAGATAAACAGATATAAGCGTTCAGGGCAGTGTACAAAATGCCGGATAAATTTTACTAAGCACATTGTTCTCGCACATAATCAAACACACTTAAGTCTAAAGGATGAAAGGGAAACAAAAGTTAGCGTGACGTTACATACAAATAGATGCACATTAGGTGTGCATCTTTAGTGTTTGTGATTTTGTGTGCATTCCACGATACGCAAGCTTCCTTGAACATGTGCACTGTTGTAAATGTGGTAATTTACACTAACGTAATTGTGACTACGCAATGAGGGTACAGTGCAGTCTGATCCGGCGAAGCTTAAGCCACCCATGCCCAACATCACCACAACCACGAGAACCAGCTAAAAGTTTACCTCAAATTCAGAAAAAGAAATAAAAACAAAGAAAAATTGCCCATCATCAATGCCCGAACGAGGGGAACATTTTATTTACTGCCTGTTTGACATGTTTTCCTAATGACTCAGCTATCTCTAGCTGTCCAAATATAGTCAATGACGCTTTTAATGATGCCAACACAGAAAGTACAACGCGCTAGCGTAGCACATATGGTGACACTTCTGAAGCCGTATTGACAAAAATTTCCTACGCTGTATTTGTTCGTAAGAGAAACTTCCAGCCAATGCTGCCGCTATGCATACGCGTATTATAAACGAAGGCGAAAGGCCATAGGCAATAGGCACTCACGAACGAAACGTTTTGTGAATTGAACCCCTGAGTATTAGATCGAATCAAATTCGGGGGTTTTATGGCGCAAAACCACGATTTGATTATAAGGCCCGCAATAGCGGGGGACTCCGGATTAATGTTGACCTCCGGTGAATCTTTAATGTGCCCACAATGTACGGGAAACGGGCGTTTTTGTATTTCGACCCCCATCGTAATGCGGCCGCCGCGGCCGGGATTTGATCCCGTGACCTCGCGCTTGGCAGCGCAACACCTTAGCCGCGCAGACACCGCGGCGGGTCTGAGTGTTAGATCGAAAGACAGTGTTAAAATGGATTTTCAGAGAGCAGTGTAGGTACGTGACATTTCTTCAGTTGCCAAAAACGTATTGTAGTTCAAGGCGTCGAACAATAATCCAAGCTCACGTTCAATAATCCAATAACACGTTCTCACACACACCATAACTTCCAGTCACTCAGATGCTATAGCACGCAGAAATACTTGAACTTGAGAACGCGCTTGCGCCGCCAGCTGCTGCGATCAGGCGCGGATCCAGGGGGGATGTCCGGATGTCCTGACCCCCCCCCCCCCCCCCCCCCCTCAGATTTCTGCATCGCCCCTTCGCTGACAGGGGCCCCTGTTGGCCCTGTCACAAAAAAAAAAAAAAAAAAAAATAGGGCCACCAGCATTCTTCAAAAGTATTTTTCGCGAGTGCCACTGGTATCAGCCAGGTAGAAGTAGAGCTAGCTCGCTCACAAGCTTAGTTGTATTCCGTAGGAGTGTGGTGTCGCGAAGTTGCCATAGTTATTTTTTCTCATGAACACCTTGGACCTCCTGGCGCCGGCCGTGCCCTACTCGCCCCGTCGGTGGCGTCGAATGAACGAGGGGACGCCCGTGTTCAAAATGCCCGTGTTCTTCGTCTTCGTTTCTTCTCGTGTCCATGTTTTTATGCGCTTGCAAATTACCATTCCATGAGAACGAGGGGACGTCCCTTTTGCCAAACACGCCGAAGTCCGCTCGAGCGCCTTCACGCCTGATTAACTTAGTTTCCCCTTGGGGTGTCAACGGTTACCTCATTCGCTGTCATCGGTTCCGCGACCAACCTGCTTAATGAAACAGATCTCTTGCTAAAGTGTTCATATATAAATAATAACAACTAACAGCTAAGCTATAAGAACTACGCATAGGCAACTTTTTTAACTGTAGCACTCATTGTGATCACAGTTACACGTTGACAATATCGAGCACAGTACCGTTCGTACGCCACAAGTTTTTCATTGTAACTTCGCAGTTTTATTTTTGTACATTAGCATAGGAGGCTCACACCCGCCAGATCCGTTTATCGGAGTGGGCGTTCTCACGGAGCGGGGCGAAGCCTCGAGCCGCGGCAGCGTGACGTCAGCGGCCAACGCCAGCGCGCGTGCCTAGGATGGCGTCACGTGGTTAGAGAAACGGGAGCAGATGCGCGCCTTGTGTAAAAGGATGACGTCGCGTGGGAAACAAAACATGAAGACGCTGGCTCGCGCTCTCGCCTACTACGCCACATCGTTATTCTTGTAGGTGACGTCGTGAGTCTTCATACGCGGTGATTCGCATATCGTAAACAACCAGCGTAGTGGTTGCTGCGTTGGAGGGGACCGCTACGCCCGTATACAAGAACGTTCCTCTAGTCAACACACCACCACGACTCAAGAGAGAAGATGGCACCGCCATCCCTCCACAGAAGTGGTCACGGAGCTTCATGATCATTCACGGGAATTCATGAGAATTGTCGCGTCTTTATTCTCGATTATTCTGCGCAGTACGACAATTGAAATTTGGAGTCTGATATCTCGGAGCACGGACACGCTAGAACAATTCTTCCGAGTGATACTGCGTAGAAACTCGACTGTCTCTAAGTTTTCAATACAAACATACCCACTTACTGCAGTCAACAAAAAATAATTGTTCAATTTTAGTTAATTAGGCTGCTTACAACGATAATTATCATCTCACTTTGTGCCCCCTTAGCCACATAACTTATTTGCACAGGTGGTCTTCGCCTGCCTCCCAGTGCCTTATTTTAAGAAAAGCATAAAGCTCAGTTATAAACACCCTGTATTATCAGGCACAGCCGCCAAGCACATGGCTGTATTGGGTAACGTCCTTTTCCTATAAGCTCGGCGAAACCGATACCAGGCTTCGCTACAGGTCTTCTTCCTCTTTCTGGGGTTTGACGTGCCAAAACCAGTTCTGATTATGAGGCACGCCGTAGTGGAAGGCTCCGGATTAATTTTGACCACCTGGGGTTCTTTAACCTGCACTACAACGCAAAAACACGGGCGTTTTTGCATTTCGCCTCCATCGAAATGCGGCCGCCGCGGCCGGTATTTGATCCCGCGATCTCGTGCTCAACGCATGAGCTGACTGAGCCACCACGGAGGGCTACAGGTGTTGCTTTAGCCGTATAAAACGCGGGTTTATCGTGAGGAAAAAACGGCAGATTTCGGTAATTAAGAAAGGCTACTATCATCATCATCATCATTGACAGAAGCTGGATTGACAGAAGCTGATCAGAAAAAAGCTGGATCCGCCCCTGGGCTGCGATAGACTAAAAATTATGGTGCTTTACTTGCCAAAACCACAATCTGATCATGAGGCACGCCGTAGTGGTGAACTCCGGATTAACTTGGACCAGCTGGGGTTCTTTAACGTGCACCTATATCTATAGTACACGGTTTTTTTCTGCATTTCGCCCTCATCGAAATGGGGCCGCCCTGGCCGCTGCGATAGACTAAGACCGTGGTCTGTTCCTTACCTGTAAACTATGAAAGATTGAAACACCTTACACGAAGCCTTCAATAAAGTGCAATAGGCACGATATAAAAGATAATAAGAAGGCTGTATCTCGAAAAATAAGCATGCGCCTTTTACACGCTGTGGCAATCAGTTTAGCAATTTTTTTTATTGGTGACTGCGGAGAATGTTGTTTTGTTTAGCGACCAATTGCTAGGATAGAGCAGAATGACAAGTTGTTCTCTTTTTGTTGAGAAGAGCATCGCGCACCTAAATTTGTGCAGCTCGAAAAATGCAGATCCCACGCATGAAGATGCGTTAATGACAGCGAATGCATGGCAACAATGAAGTGACGACACTGGAATGAAGACGAGGGAATCACCAGGACGGCGTGAAAGTGACTGCGTGACGTCGACGCTACAAAAATGACGACATGACGACCATGACGTGATGACGTCGGTCTGACGACGATGGCAATGGAATAACTATGACGTCATTGCACCGACGGCATGACGACGACATAATGACGACAATGGTATGATGACGAAGCAATTACGGCGGTGGCGTGACGGTGGTAGGATGACGACAATAAAATGACAGCGATAAAATGAGAATAATATATACTAGAGCATCACAAGATTGGAACGACGGCATTATATAATAATGATAATATAATAAAGATCGAATGACGACAATGGCCTGACGACATGACGACAACAGCGTGACGCCAAACAGAAGACGATTGTGGAACCACCACAGTGAAAGCTACCACAAGGATTCCCTCTGGATAGCTATAATTACGCCAAAGTTTCTCACGAGATTACAGAATCTGCAACGCGAACCTTTGTGCTTATGCTCGTAACAGTACGGTGAGGAGATTGAATCGTAGATGGGAGATGCAGAGAGCAATGGGTAGAGCCAACGCAGTCACAAAAAGAACGAAAAATAGCCTCGCTAATTTTTGCACGTGGCATACGTGGGAGCTGAGTGTCGAGCCGAAACTTTTTCCTTCCGTTTTTCGTTTCCTTTCACAGAAAACGCTTCAGTTCCGGTTCAACTCCGGAGAGGAAAAATAACTCTTCAAACCGGTTTCAACCGTTTCGAGTTCTTTCCCACAATCGGTGAATAATTGCAGAAACCATACAAATTGGTGATTTTGTACAGAAACTCGACGCTGCTACTAAGCTACACTGAAAGATTACGCCTGTTTGTTCTTCAGGTCGCACGTACATAATTACAAAACAATTGCACATCCAACACCAATGGTGGAATTTATGTAAAGCGAAGCTTTATTCGATACCAGGGTTGTGGTGTCTCTTCTTTCCGTCGTGTTTGCGTCTGAACTTTTCTCGTTGGTTTTTTAAAATTTCTTTATTAATGGAGTGAGGGATGAGCAGATAATATACTGCGGAAATGCAGAAGGTCCCCCAGCCTGGAGCTCTGCTCAGGGAGCAAAAGAAGAAGATAAAAAAAAGCGGCTGAGGAGTAATGACGAGGAGAGGCAGTATGATGCGAGTAATAAGCCCGTTGGTGCTCGAAGGGCCCGTTCAACCTTGAATATAGGCCTGTATTAAATAAATATGAGAGCGTTCATAGCTTGCTTCAATTATTTCTACGGTAACACATTTTCACTGAGCGCAGTGTTGTTAATGACGGTGATGAAAATATCTATTGTCTGCCGTGTGCAGTCATACTGGGGACAGGCAACAATTGTATGTGCTCCACTGCCCCAGGTTCTTTGCACGCATCAGTTCGTCGAGTCCACGCGTCGGATGCGATCCAAATATTGTCGCGTTAACACAACGCCCAATCTGCCCCTGACGAAATACGCTGGAAACCGTACTAACAGTGCATCTACTTTTAAAATAACACGAAGATGTTGTGTGTCCACAAATGAGGTTGTATAGTTGACCCACAAGTGCAGAAATTCGCGAAAAAAAAAGACTCCAAGAATAGATGGCTAAGCTGAACCGCAAACCGTTATTTTTTCATTTTGGTTTCGCTCCGGAGTGTAAAAAACTTTTACATTCCGGTTCGAGAGAAACTAGTATATATATATATATATATATATATATATATATATATATATATATATAATCTTTTTTACGGTTTTCGGCTTTCGGTTCAGTTCCGGTAGGTTACTCCGCATGGGAGGAACGCGGGAGAGGGGAAAGGTGCCTTCAGAAAGGATCCTTCGTTGGGCTTCTCTTTAAATAAAATAAACGCTACTACTACAAATGGCAACGGTTGCAGACAAACAAACTGGAAACAACAAACTGGAAACATTTTTAAGCGAGGTACGGTACTTCAAGGCCTCCTATTTCTGTAAAATAAGCACCGTGGAAGTTTTCCCACTCGGGCGACTGACGCAATGCGTGCAGACGCAAAACAGCATTAAAGCACCGCAGTGCCGAGAAGACACTACGCATGCGGTCGTTCTGCTAACTTAAGTCGTCCCGCTAACGTTCATCACATAATCTACGATGCGATACTTCGTACGAGGCAATAACACTATTTGCCTTCTCGCAGGCTGCGAGCAAATCCGCACAACGCCGTCTCTAGCAAATGCGTCTCGCGCTTTCCTCCATCCACTACGTTGACAAACGCAAGTCATGCATGCAAGGTAACATTTAACATCACATCACAACTGTCGCATGCGGACAACATCACCACCGATTATCGTTCGTGAATGCAAACGGCACAGAACGCTTCGCTTTCATCGATTCACGCAGTGCCTAGCCTCTGCATGTTATTTTTTTTTTCATTTAAGTAGCCGATGTGTGCAAGAGCTACGCCTAAATAACATGGTTCTTAGAGTTCTTTTTTTCATTATCAGCCAAACATATTACCCCTACATCTAGATACATCTAAAAATACATCTAAAGATAAAAATACATCTAAAGATGACGTTACAAATCAAACAAGTATCCAGCTGCTTCCTTTCTTGGCATATGTACATTTGTCAGCCTAAGAACAGCTGCAACGTGCGCATTCTATTAAATGTTTCACACATACTTTTAATTTCTTGCAATTGACAATGTTTACCAGAAAGTGTCAAATTATAATGCGGATGAAAATGCTTACCCATATCTGCAGCGTGACGGAATTCAAGCTAAACGCACAGCGACAGAAGCGGAAAGCGTGAAGTAAGATCCTCTTTGCTATCTTTGTCGAATCACACAACAGGTTGACCAAGAGTGTCGCTTCAAGCTAAAACTCAGTAACATCCATGTGCAAAGCCCCCCCCCCTCTTGCCACCCCCTAAACAGAGTTACAACAAATGAGACGCCGATAGCGCAAAAGCGGCAAGTTTTAGACAAAACGCTACGTCTTCACAGGTACTAAAACCACATCGTAACTACCAACGAAGAAGACAATACTGCCCACATCAGCATTAACAAATGTACTTCTGGCGTCTTTTGCTTCAAGGAAATGTACGCTCAGAGAAGCCTCATATCAAGTTCAACACACATGCTGCACTTCCTCTTAGCGTCCTTAAGCTGAAGCGGTGAAGCTGTTCTAAACGGAAATAAAGTGAGAGGGATGGCATTCGGATCACCTTTGTGAAAAAATATTTCGCCCCCTCGTTCATCCCTCTGCCAATATCTTTGCAGTTGGTGCTAGTGTCAGTATTAAGTGCAATATTTTCAACACATTTCAAAAGCGAAGAAACGTTGGAAATTTTGCGCGAAGCACGAATTTTATTGTCTCCTGCTCTCACATTTCTTTGGTGACGCTATTGTTAGCCAACAATCCCATGGATCATGCCCACTATGGGGGAAGGGCCAATGATCGCATAGATTATTAAAACTGAGAACCACAAATAAACGTTCTATAGGAGTCATGGTACAAAGTGATGAGGAAAGGCAAATTACACGCTAACGTGACAAGAGCTGCAACAATAGGATTATTCACGAATCCGTAAGTAAAAGAACGAAAAAACACGTAAATTTACCAGCGCCACTGGTGGGATGTAAAGATGAAATCCCGAACACAAACGTAAACCCAAAACCTAGGAGAAAAACCGCTTGTTTGCCCGAATTGTGATCGGCGGATTAAAGTACACTGCAGTGGGAACTGCCCTGTCTACGGACATCAACACACAGCGCATCCATATCATCCGCTATCCACAAACGCCCCCGATTTCTATGGCAACGGGCCATTTCTCCTGAATAACTAGTCTCTTGGCGTATAAATCTCCCACACCCTGGTTCACTTCACTGAATGCGCCCCTAAACAGGCTTTCATTATACATCTCGGTTGCACTACAGGAAACGCTCTCTGAATCGGCCCTTTTAATGGCAGCGAAAGTCAAACGACCGACCACAAAAGCGGGCGAAAAAGTTGTTCGTTCAAGAAAATTTAATAGTGGGATTCAATGTGCGGATGCACACTGGGGTTATCGAGGCACCAGAGAAGAGCGTTACGAATTAACTATGACCATCTTGGGCCATTTAGCTACCTCTTCAGAGGAAGCTTTCGCTCGAGGGCTTCGATGTATTTTAAATACAATTCAAAGCAAGAATCGTTTTTATTGCGATAGCAATTATATGGACACTCCAAGCGCATTTCTGCCGTCACCGCCGTCGTCGCCGTGCGGTTCAGTATAAAGTCCAACGGCGATAAAATCGTCGTCGCGCGCCGTATGCTGTGTGTGACGGTAGTGCGGTAGCTTCGTATGCGCTCTACTTTCGACATTTAGTTCGCGTTGAAGTGAGACCAGAGACTGCGCGAAGGTAAATTTGCCCGCTGCTGCTGGCGCGCTTTCTCACTCCGGCGTTTTCACAGCGATTTTCCGCGGTTTTCGAGCGAGATGTGTTCATGTGCGCGCGTGACACTGTGGTTTTATAATTAGTAAGAAAATGTTTACAGCTTTATACGGCCAATTAAACTACTATCCCTGCTTCGTATTGCTATCTACTAATTTGCTATCGCAATCGATGCTTCACCTTTAGGGCGAAACTGGTACTTTTTTTTTGAACAACCACTACAACGTATTTCGTGGGATTTATTGCACTTAAAAGAAAATGCTAAACTCTAGCGATTTTTGGAAGCACATGGTTCAGCCGTCAGTTTCCTTCTAGAAAAAAATTCTTGAAAATTGTAAACCTTCGGAAAACGAAACTATGAAGATTACAACCTCGATCTCGGCAATGAAAAACGATGTCAGAATTTTGTAAAATGTGCCTAATAACATATCTAAAGCTGTCAAAATGGATATATCATAAACGGTTCTGAATTCAACTACTAATTTGTGAGCAGGACTTTAAGAAATCCCTTTGGAAGTGGGTTTATTAACGCCGTACGGCAGGCGGAAGTATTGCATGACGGGCACAAAGAGAGTCTCAGCCGGCGTCAGCAGCTCGCGATCTACGCTCACACCTCCAGCCAAGACAGAGTACCACTGCTGCGCCCGTTGCTTCATCCCCCTACACAAGCTTTGTACCAAATTCACATAAGTGGCCAATTCATGCATCATATTAGTCCACTATAGATTTATGTCCCATGCATTAGCATGGGACATAGATTCAAATCGGTCCAGTGGTTGTCTCAGAAAAGGTCGAAGTTTCTGCCAAAAGGCGAAGAACAGATTTTGATATCAAATAAAACAGACAGCTATACGAAGTCAGACAGTAGTTTTCTTGGTCGTATAGACTCATCAACATTCACTTACCAACTAATTTAACAAAGCATGCTGTCAGGCGCGCACAGGCAAACTTTAACATCTCATTCGATGACCGCGTACACTCGCTGTCGAATTGCTGGCGTGGTGGAAGAGCGACCGCCGTAGCAAGCAAATTGTCCTTCGCGCTGCTGCTCGCCTGAACGCGAACTCAGCGGCGAGAGCACAGCGCACACGAAGCTATCAGTCCTCGGTGCACCTGGGCACTGTACTCATCGGAGATAACTTTCAACATAGGGATCGCGTGGCCGTGCTCAGCTGCGCGATACGCAACCACCGCCCAAAAACGCCTCCCCCCTTCCCCCGGTGCCTTCCTCCCAGAATTCCTCCCAGACAGCATGCTTCCTCCCAGAATTCCTCTATTGCGCACGCGAGATAGAGCTATTATCCTCGGCAAATGTTTCTTGCTCCGCTTCACCCTCACACGTATTTTTTTACGATACCAATTATATGGACATTGCAGGTGCATTCCTGCTGTCGCCGTCACCGTGATGCCCTTGTAAAGTCCAAGGGAGAAAACATCGTTGACCCGCGCTGTATGCAGTATGTGCGAGTGAAAGCTTGCGAGGGTGAGCCGACGATGGTGTCTCATTGCGCGCACGCAAGGGAGGAAGGCGCGGAGGAAGTGCGCCGTGTTCCGTCGAGCGAAAGCTTCCTCATAAGAGGTAGCTAAACAGCCCAATATGGTCATAGTTGACTCGGAACACTCTTGTGTCTCTGATAGCCCAGTGTGCCATTTCCATACGTTGAATCCCACTATTCAACTTTATTAAACAAAAAACTTTTTCGCCCGCTTTTGTGGTCGGTCGTCTCAATTTCGCTGCCATTAGAAGGGCCGATTCAGAGAGAATTTCCTGTAGTGAAACCGAGATGTATAATGAGAGCCTGTTTAGGGCGTTATACTCTGGTGGTGGCTGGGCACGGCGTGGCCGCGCAGGCCCTATATTTAAAGCAATCTGCTATGAGGCAGAGAGTGCATGCGCAGCGTGTTCATGGCTTTTTTGGGCGCTGCGTTATCGCCGCTTAGTTGGCGTTGAAGCGAGAGGCCGCACGAAAGTCAATTCACTCGCTGCTGCAGCCGCGTTTTCTCACTCCAGCGTTTTGAGAGCGAGTGTGCGCGGTCATCGAGTGAGATGTGTTCTAGTTAGCTAGTGCGTGCATGACACCATGCTTGTTTATTTAGTTGGTAAACAAATGTTTACAAGTTTATGCGGCCGATCGACTGAGATGTGTTCTAGTTAGCTAGTGCGTGCATGACAGCATGCTTTCTTATTTAGTTTATAAACAAATGTTTGCAGGTTTATGCGGCTGATAAAACCACCATCGTTACTTTGTATAGCTGTATACTAATTTGCTATCACAATCGATGCTTCGTCTTTAGAGCGAAACTTCGACATTTTAACGCGATAATGTTTAGGGCTTCGTGTCGCAGAAAATCTTGCGTTGGCAACCGGCGTGTGTTCGCGAGTGGCGGAGAAAATCACCCAACCACATCGACCGCGCAGGCCCTCCACGTGGTGCAAGGTTTTGGTGAAGGAGGAGGAGGACGAATTTAACTTTTATTTAAACCAGCAGTTTAGTTGGCTGGGCCTAGGCCTCCCACGTGGGGACATCGAGGTCTTGCCTCTTCGCCGCCTCGCAGGCTTGCTGGGTAGCCCAGAGTTGGTCGTCGAGTTGGGAGCTGCGCAGGGCGGCGTGCCATCTCGACGAGACGGTCACGGTATTATTTGTCGGATATTGGTTTTTACATTCCCATAGCATGTGGGGAAGCGATGCTGCCTCAGTCTTACAGATCTGGCAAATGTTACTAGGGTATGTGTCCGGGTAGATCCTGTGGTAACGTGTTAGTGAGGGCTACGTGTTTGTCTCTAACAGGCGACGGGTGGTTGCCTGTGCTCTGTTTAGCTTGTGATGAGGGATGGGGAAGCTTCTTCTGTTCAGATAGAATGATTTCGTGAGGTCGTTGTAGCTGGTGAGGTGATCGCGTTCCGCGGGTGCACCTGCGCTGTCTCCGGCACGATTAACAAGGCCTCGTGCTACGGAGTGAGCGACCTCGTTGATGTTGGTGAGGTGCGGATGTACGTCGCCAGCGTGCGCTGAGAACCAGACAAGAGTGATTTGCTTATCAAGTGAGTGAGGGGCTTGGTTTAGGTGAACAAAAATTGAATTTATCACAGTGAAATCCGCCAGAAAAATGGTAAAGTACGACTTTACCATTCGGCATCGGATTCGCCGTCGGATTGTTTACCAATCGGCGTCGGATTGTAATTTGGATGTACGACAAAACCTGATTCCGCTACGAGGAAACTCAAGCACAAGCCCCTTTTCCAGCTTTTCTACCAGACCTGCGCGCGTCGGGGCAATAGCAAACAAATAATAAAATTATAAAAAAAGGTGTTAGGACCTTCACATTTTAATAATAAGAACACTTATATTGCCTCAGGAAAAACTTATTTCGAGCAATGCATTTCAGTTTAAAAGTGAAGCCGACTTTAAGGGGATCGGTCTTTGTAAGCTGGCTTTCGCACGTTCAGTGTTGCAGTGAATGAACCCTACTTGCCGTATACGAACGATGCGATGCGAACAGTCCCGATAACGCTATCGCGCTCTACTCTTAAAAGCGAAGCTTATGCATCCTCCAATTTTTAATGACACCCACAGCATGACACCCGCGCGTGGCCGCGATGTAATTGCATTTGTATGTTATACGCAACATCACAGTGACGGAGATGGCGACGACTACGGTGGCAGTGCGTCTGGAGTGTCCAAGAATTGCTATTGCAATAACGCATTTCTAAATTTTACATGAATTTGAATAGGCGGCATAGGAGTTGGGCCCGAGCTAGAACTTGTGGAGGTGCTCGACTCCCACTCATCGCATGATGTTTTCCCCGCATGGCTCTCGCGTCTCCTGTAAGCCGGCTTCTACTCGTAGCTGTGCGCCGCCGGAGGTGCGTGCCGAATAGTACGAGAGATGGCGCGATGGATGGATGAGGCTGAACCCTTTAAATCGGCCGGTGGCAAACGCCACCCAGCCGTAACCATTAACATGTTTTGTACTTTGTGGAGGGTAAAATTTCACCCTTGCCTTGATTTTAGCCACCAATCAGATAACCTCCGCTTGGTTATTTCTACTCGCGTAAAGTCTATTTTGCCTCCACTGTCCCTAAACCACAATGCTTTGAAAAAATCAGCCCCGTTGCTCTGCACTGTAGGGTTAAGTCCTTTACAGAAAAGTATGAGGTGTTCAGCCGTTTCCTCTTCTTCTCCACACGCACCGCACTACGTGTCTATACCTTGGTACTTGACTCGGTACATCTTAGTCCGCAATACTCCCGTCCTGGCTTCAAACAACAAAGAGCTTCGCGTAGAATTATCATATATATATTCTTTGGCAATTTCTTGCTTGAATGTTGTGTATGTTCCCAGTGCTGATTTCGTGTGCATCCCTGTTTTCCACAGACCCCTCTCTGTTTCTTTAAGCTTTTTCTTAACCACTGTTTCTTGGTTTGCACCCCTCATGCAGTTCAAATATTCGATTGACAATTTTCTGGTCAACTTCCTCCATTTTGTGTCAACATTCCTCATGTACAAATAACTGGAAACTCTCCTTGCCCACCGCTTTTCCGCCATTTCTCTCAATCGCTCCTCAAATTCTATCTTGTTGCCATAGCTTCCCTGACCTCGAATGACGTCCATCCCATGTCACCCTGTACCCCCTGATTTGGTGTATTTCCGTGTGCTTCCAAAGCAAGCCTACCTACCCCTCGCTGCTTAATTTCCAACCTTGCTCCAACCTCTGATCTCATGCACAGGACCGCATTGCCGAAAGTCAAACTAGGGACCGTTACCCCTTTCGAATTTCCTCTCCCCGCTTCGTACCTATTGTAATTCCCCAGCGCCATATTTTTCATCACAGCGGCATTCCTGCTACAATTAGTCGTTACATATTTTTCATGTTCCATTAGGTACTCAGCCCAATTGTTTATCCACACTCCAAGATATTTGTACTTATCCACCACCTCCAGCGTAACCTCCTGTATCCTATGCTCGCGTCCCTGATTATCATGAAAAATAATGACTGCCGATTTTTCTTTATAAACTTTAAACCTAAGCTATCTCCCTCTTTATGACAGATGTCCATTATTCCCTGCAAGTCTTTCTTGTTGTCAGCCATAAGTACAATGTCATCCGCGTACATCAGTCCTAGTAACGACTATTTAATCCATTCTCCTTGCTTGAAAAAAGAAAGGTTGAAGCCAAGTCCCCTCCTCTCAATTTTTTTTCTCTAATCCTTGTAAATACAGCATGAACAACAAAGGTGGCAGAGGGCACCCCTGCCAACGCCCCTGCTGTATCTCTATAGGCTCAGATAGCTCTTTTTCCCATTTTGTCAGCACCTTGTTACTTTTATAGATATCTTTTAAAATATTATTTACTCCATCTTCCACATCTAGAGTGCCCAGTATGCCCCACAAATCCTTTTTGATTACACTGTCATAGGCTCCCTTGATATCCAGAAATGCGAACCATAGGGGCCTGTGTTCCTATTCTGTTATTTCAGTACACTGCGTCAATGAGAACCGATTATCTTCTAACCTCCTTTGTTTCCGGAACCCGTTTTCTAGTTCCCCCACCACCTCCTCGCCCTCCACCCATGCCTGCAGTCTGTCCTTTATAATCTGCATCACCGCTCTGTAAACCACTGACGTCACTGTTAGGGTACGGTAGTTGTTTATGTTGGTTTTGTCCCGCTTTCCCTAATATGCCATGCTCATCCTGCTTTGTCTCCACCGATCGGGGGCTTTACTATCCATTATAATTTTGCTCACTGCCTCTCCTAATGCTTTCTTAGATTTTGGGCCCAATGTCTGTATTAACGTAAATGGGATGCCATCAAGACCTGTCGACGTGCTACTAGGCACCCTCTTCTCTGCCCTTTCCCACTCGCTTTGTTCTAGTGGAGCCACTGCACTGACTGGTCTATCCTCACCTGATTGAGCACATGCTACGTTTCGTTCTTTAAATTTTTTAGTCATCATTGTTGTTATATGTTCCATTGCTTCATCTCCTTCTAGCCGAACTCCTTGAGCTGTAACTCTAAACCTCTGCTCTAGGCTAGTCTTATTACTCAAGGATTTGAGATGTTTCCAAAATTTCTTCGCTGTTTTCTATCCTTTTTGTTTCTTTCTGACAACCATTGGGTCCTTCTTCTTCTAATCTTCTCTTTGATCAAATAGGATGCTTCCCTTCTACAGTTTAAGTTATACCATTTTCTGTCTACATCATCCTCTGGTTCACCCCTCTGCTTTGAGTATCTGTGTTCCCTGGATGCTTCCTGACGTTTCTCTATGGCCTTCTTAACCTCCTCATCCCACCAGCTCTTGGGTTTACTTCTTCTGTTCCCTTTGGGCCTGACTCGTATCTTAGCAAGCTCTAGCTCAAATAGCCCTGTTATATTTGCATATGTTCATTCTGTTTTAGTATCCTCTGAAATTGCTTAGTCTATTTGTTTGGTTGCTATTTCCAGCTGCTTTCCGAAGTAAAATATCCCACCTGGTTGTTCATCTTGCCTCCTACCTGCTTTCATTTCTCTTCTAAAACTTAGCTTAATACGTTTCTGATCACCAGGTAGACTTCTGGAGCAACATTCATCTATGTCCATTACCTTTAGCCTACCATGCATCCTATGCGACATTATTGCATAATCTATCGTCGACTGCAGGCTCCCTACTTCCCATGTTATATGCCCGTCACACTTCTCAGTAGTGTTACATACAACTAAGTCATGCCTTTCACCGATATCCAGCATCATGTTGCTTGTTGAGTCTCTGTACCCGTCTATGTCTTCTATGTGTGTGGTCATGTATCCTATAGTTATCTCGCTCACTCCTCTTAGCTCCACAATGTCACGTGATATACATTCCAGCATTTTTTTTGTTTTCATATTTAGCATTTGCTCCTGTCCACAGCTATACAAAGCCAAGGAGTGTCTGCTCTCCTGCCACAATCCCTTTTAGCCAAAAATGCTCCTTGCATTCCTGTTTGACCCTTTGTCAGTTCATACTTTTATGAATGAATGCCCCAATTCCACCCCCTTTTCTGCTGTCCTCTGTTCTATTGCAATATTCCCATGCATAGTCAGTATTACAGGGTGGTTGCTCCATATCTCAAAGATGTGCCTCCACAAACCCGTATACCATCAACTTTTGCTGCCTTAGTTGGTCGTCAATGTCCTCCCTCTTCAGCCTTTTCCTGCCGACTTGCATGTTAATATACCCTATGTCTCAATAACCTTGCCACTGGTGCTCACATGTATTTCTTCTCCTACAGACTCTGCGTTTCTTCAATCTTGGGGCCTCTCCGGGTCTGTCTTCGTCTACACTGGTGGCCTCAGGGCTCTGGGTCCTCGATCACAAAAAAGCCGTTGCTTGGCGGCCAATCCTACTACCTACCCTCCTGCCGGTGGCACCACTGTAGTTAATGCCACCCTGCGCAAAAAGGTGGTAGCCAGGCTCATACACGTCCCGGTTTACGTCCATTAAGCCGTCCCCAAGCGGTCGGCTTAGACCCCTAATGACCTGGTTATCGTCAACCGCACTCCATTTCATCCCGCTAGCCTGGCCATAGACCTCTGGGATTGTGCATATGGTCTCATGCACCTTCGCAGAGGCCTCTCTGAGTTTACGCAACCCAACCTCTAACTGTCTCATTAGGTTCTGGCTCCTTCCCTTCAGCACATCGCTGAGACCAGCGTGGATAACGACCAGGTTGTCGTCCTCAATGCTGTCCTATACCACCTTCTGAGCTTTTGCCATTGCGTCAACCATGCACTTCCCTCACTGGGCCTCCACCCTCACCCGCTTATCTGCCTTCACTTTTGTAAGGACACCCTCCTCAACCCTCGCTACGTTGGAGTCCCCCACCACCAGGACTATTCGCTCTACACGTTCCCCTCCCGCCTGCGATATCGCTGTCCTCCAGTTCGCGCTAGCTGGCCCTCCACCCGCCCTACACCACTGTCGCGCGGCGACGGGCTCCCTGCCGCTAGTCCCACCCCACCCGAAGCCTTCCGCGCTGCATCGCTGTAGAGTTGTGGCGCCGCCATGGTACCGCCGGCTCTCGCCTGCTGTTCTTTGCTGTCATTGCCTGTCTCTGCCTGAGAATCCGCGCTGTCCCCGCCGTCCGCTGTCCTCGCCCGGGATAACGCGACACGTTGTCATTAGCGTCTCCACCCGCTCTTCCAGCTCGGCCCACTTTTCCCGTTCTTCTTGAAGCTCGCCAGCTATTCTTTCTACCAGGTTGGCCTCGGCTTCCTCCCTGTCAAGCAACTCGCCAATCCGAGTTTCGAGCTCAATCCTCCGCTCTCGCTTAACCTTCAGCTCCCCTTGGAGGTCCTCAACACTAACTGCCAATTCCCCTTCCATCCGCCGCGCAGCCTCCTTAAATCCTTCACACAGCCTGCACACGAAGCTAGCCTTCTCAGCGTCGGCTAAACTTGCAAAGTCCGTCTCGTCCAAATAACACCAACGTTTGCACTCCTCGCACTGCACTAGCTCGCCATCACCTCTGACTTTCCTAGCCTCCCGCGCCATTGCCCGCCCGACCACCTAATGAGAAAGCCCGCTAAAATACCTAAACAAAGCCCCACGGTAAGCCCTACGGCAACCTCGCTATCCGGCTACCTCAGCTAGCTTTCCTTAACACGGTTTAAAACTGCCCCCTGCACTTACTACACCATGCAACACGTGCGCCACAACCTACTTAATATATATATATATATATATATATATATATATATATATATATTATTGGGGACTTACTAACACCCAACCAAAAAAAACAAGAAACTACAAAAGCATGAAAAATCATATAGATAGATAGCTCGGGTAAGCTAACACGTCTACCAACCAAATAAGCGGAAAAAAATTAACTTATCCCTTTGGTATAAGATAGAGAGAAATGACTTTATTTGGGAAAAATAGGGTTAAGGTTGCCGGAGGGTGGTTCTTTAGTCCAGGACTCCAGTGGCCACCGCCACGCGCCGTGCCAGGTCGAGGAGGCTCAATTGAGTCTCCAGCTCAGTCCGGGCGAGAATGACTGCTCAAGGCTTCCTAAAGGAATTTTGTGCTAAATGGGGTGAATTTGAATTTTAGGGTCGTGATTGGCACTCCCAAGTCACATGGGGCAAGGATGGCCTCCCCCCACACCAGGTGGGGCGGGGGGCGAGGACTGGCATATCTGGTTGGCCAGATGGCATGTCATCGCCCCAGATGTGGCTAGGTGTTTGTCTGGATTTTTCTGTAGAGCCGAACTTCCTCCAATGTTAATTGCGGGTTTGGCGCGGCGAGTTCATGGCGAGAACGACGTTGATGTTCTAAGACATCGCATGCTAGTGTTTGATTGTTGTTTCCGATTGGGGTGTCATTCCTTGCTCGGATTGAAGTCTCGCGAACAAGAGCGTCTGCACCTGTGTTACCAGTGACACCAAAATGCCCCGGATACCATACAATGTGATGTTCTTGTCCTAGTCGATCGCCCAAGATGTTAAGGGCGATCCTAGGGATTCTTCCGTGGAGGAAGAGTCCGCAGGGGTTCCGTTCAGCTTCACTCTAGAGGTGCGATGATGATGATGATGATGATGATGAATTTTCGGCATACCCTTTGAAACGGGGCGGCGACAAGTAGTCACGTAGCCTGCTTGATTTAATCACTTATACTATACATGTGCTTTATCTAGCATTTTTGTATACCTCTCATTATTCTTTTTCTTTTTCAAAACTTTACCTTGTACCGCTACCTATGATTTTGAAAGATCAGGTCGTATCCATCTTTTCCCTGCTTTTTTTCCACCAGTACTCCAATCGTCTCTTGCTGATCTCTACGGCTCATCTGTTGATGTTTCCTTCCACTTTAAACCCAAGCGCTTCTGGGAGTTGCACGTTACCTACGGTTCTCGCTGGGTGGATCCCGTCGCATTCCATTAGGATGTGCTGAGTGGTCTCTGGATCTTTACTGCAGCATACACATGCCTCATCTAGTTCCGAATATTTGTTCCGCTATGTTTTGGTCCTTAGGCACCCAGCTCGAGCCTCAAATAGCAAGGCACTGCCCTTTGTGTTATCGCACAGGTTTTCCCTTCTAATTTCTGTCTTCTCATTCTTGTAAATCTCCATTGTCCTTTTTGTTTCCATTCTTTGCATCCAATTCAGGGTATCTATTTCTCTGACTTTCTTTCTGATGACTCCTGGTTGTCTATTTACAGTTTCGATTATCCTGTACTTGGTTGCCAACTTCCTTGACCTCTTCCGCCATTCTGTGTCCACGCTTTTCATGTGCAAATACTTGTGCACTTTAGCCGCCCATTTATTTTCACCCATATTCCGGAGCCTTTCTTCAAAACTAATTTTGCTCTGTGCTTCTCTTACTTCAAAAGAGGCCCAACCCATGTCACCCTGCACTGCCTCATTTGTGGTATTATCGTGGGCTCCCAGAGCCAACCGGCCTGCTGATCTTTGGTTAACTTCCAAACCCGACAAGGTATCCGATTTTAAGCATAGAATGGCATTTTCGAATGTTAACGCTGGCACCATTACTCCTTTCCAGATTCTACGCGCCACCTCATACTTATTGTGGCCCCACAGTGCTCTGTGTTTCATTATTGCAGCATTCTGCTTCCGCTTTAATTTCAGATTATTGGTGGTTGCGAGTTTTGCGTTGCCACCGCCACAAAGGCTGGGTTACTCAAGCGTAAAACGCCCCTTTAGAGATGGGCAAAAGGGCTAACTTTTGTGGGAGGCTCGAAATGGCTCAGCTCACTGAAACGAACCGTTCCTTTAGAACGGCCCACCCGACCACTTAAATTGATAACCTTTGTTTTGCATAGTTCATTTGATTGGCAATGAAAAAAAATGATGTATGCGTTAGTGGATTGAGAGTGTTACGGGCGTTTTTTCTATGCTTGGTAACTATTTATTATTTCCTATTAGCTGTTGCTAAAGGCGCGTCCGACGCCCCCGTAGTATGTTTTTACAGGTACATTAGAGGGATCTGGCAGTGTGTTTATGTAAGTACATCTGACGTTTCTCGTTGGTTTTTTCATGTTTATTGCTCGGATACGGCGTGCATAAGTACATGCTTCCCTCGCGTCAGCGCTTATTCTGTGTGTGTTCGCGTGCAACGTGCCTGTTTCGGTATAGCCCGCAAATATCGACATACGTTTCTTTGTCAATTCAAGAGCCACTAAGACTAATAAAGGTATTTAGAGTAATTAACCCGACCAATACACGGACATCCTACGACGCCTTTATTAAAGCATGCTAAAGTGAATTACTAAGTAACTAAGGTTAATTACCCATATTTAAATGTAATGAAGGGTTGCGAACAGTAATAGAAACTACTTCACATCAATTCGAGACTATATGATAAGACTGGTCACGCCAAGTTAAGACTAATTAAGACTTGGAAAGAGTAGTACATACTAATTAGGATCAATTCAAGACTCCGTAACAGCCATTAAGAAAATAATTATATCGAATTACGACCAATTATTAGTTATCTAATTGCTTAACTAAAATAAGAAACCAATTGCAAATGAAGTGACGTCAACGTATTAAAGCTTTCGCCGTCAAAGTCGTCTTAGGAATCGATATGGGACGTCACAGCATGTTTTTTTTTTGTTCCATACGCATTTAACCCACACAGCTGAACGCCCCCTTGATCTGCAACGTATCACCACACTGAACAAGAACTGAATGTTTGCGCCAGCCAACGCAGACATGCGATCAAATGTTAGAGTATACTCCCAACTAAAAGTGCAGCGAAGCGGCCAGATTTCGTAGATAAATAGCGCACTATGCGATGTTCATTGCGACTGCGAAGCATTGAAGACACCTTTATTATAGTGCCGCATGCATAAAATTAATTCCTGTGCATGAAATCGGCGTGTTGGAATACGCCATCTGATGTCATTTTGGACACTGTTATTACTGCACGCAGTCATCCTTGCTAAAGGAACCGTCATGTGACAGTCGAAGTTCTGATCGTATTCCCAAGTAGTAAATGCGTCTTGGAATTGAATAAGTACTAAAATACATCGCGCAACACGATAATCAGGTTGAAAAGTGTGCTCTAGTGCTATTATAGACGAGCCGTGGCGCTCGCCCACATGAAACATAAGCTATGAATTCATAGTTTCTGTAGGTCAAATAATTAACTCAGATATGCAAGACATTAAGTATAACTAAATGTAGAGCATGGTGAACTCACTGGTCACCACTCAGTTATAAACGCTGATGGATGCCATCCCCGAAAGCTATCCAGAAAGCATGACTATCGCTTAACATGATTGCAGCCTCTGACGAGAATACGCCATAAGGATTACGCGTGCGTTTAGAGATTACGTTGCATAGCGCTCGAGCACGCTGTATAGCCTACATGCCCCGATTCCCCCCCCCCCCCCCCGCCCCTCCTCCCAGATGTGTTGTAAGAGGGACCATCTGCAAGTTTTTTGATGCAAGGCAACGCTTATCTAGATGCACTAGCGAGCGACGCTTGCTTGCTAGGGATGCCGCGCACGCGCAGGCCATGGCTGTATTTTCCCGCGTGTATGTGCTCCGCCGACGAGCAGCCACCGGTCTGGCGTTCTTAGTTATTTTGTGGGCACCTGTACATATAGCGCGCCCAATATTCCAGTGTAAACCTACAGACTATCGCAGACAAGATGCCGCGCTTTGGCACTGACGCAGCAGCAGCTTTTGGCGCGCAGCTTTGGTATACTTATACAAAGCCCTGCCTTTTAGCGCGCCTGAAATGCACAGTTTAATGACAAGGTTTGCATTTCAGATCACTGCTTTCGCTGGCGCGTGGTTGTGTTGTCACGTGGCATTTTTTGTTTCATTTCGCGGGGTTTCTTTTATGACCGAGAAAAATGTCCAGAAATTAACGGGCTTGCTTTTAGCGTTGATATCCGTGATTTCTCTATGTTCTCTTCCACGTTAGCGCTGACGCCTAATCGTACAGGTAAGCTTAATATATATTTGCGTTGTAGTGCACGTTAAAGAATCCCAGGTGGTCAAAATTAATCCAGAGCAATCCACTACGGCGTGCCTCATAATCAGAACTGGTTTTGGCACGTAAAACCTCAGAAAGAAGAAGTTCAATAGATATTAGCCACTTACTCTAATGTATAATCATTTTTGATGAATTAACAAAAATGATGATAAGCAGCGCTAACAACAATAAATTTGCAGCAGTCGTCGTTAATATAAACCTATAGCGCAAGCCACTTCCGAAAAATAATAAGCGTTCAGGGAAAAAAAGGGACTTCTATAAGTCCTCCCTTAGATGATGATGATAATGGTGAATCTGGTTTGGACTTATGGAATGGGGGCCGCGTGGTAGTGCACAAGCCAAGGTGCCTTATGGTTTTTGTATTTTCGGTTAAAATTATTTAGGAAAAATAAAGTCGAATTCTACCTATAAATGGCGTAACGTATGAACAAAAAAAAAAGAGAAAAAGAAAAAGGAGAAGCCTGCTATCACTGCGCGCTAGCCAATAATATTTGCACTAACATAAGAGACTAAAATTATAACGCGATAGCGCTAAGGGCTCCGTGTCGCAGAAAATATGGTGTCGGCGTCAGCGGCGTTATCCTATAGAGAAAATTATGTTTAGCATTATGTATATTGCCACGCCTTGCTATATGACATACGGTATATGCGGGTTATATTGCCACACCATTCAATCCCTAAACTTGTTCATACCTTGTCTTATATTCTTGACAAAGTTATTCCTCGGAACTTTGAGAAAGACAGCCCACAACAAATGTGGGCTGTCTTGTAAAACAAATCTTCTCAGACGGAAATATTAAAGGTGCGAAACATAACAGAAACCTGAAAATTTTGTCATTTTTTCTTGGCGTTGCTTTTGGCTATCTCCGGGATCGGTCCACGCAAGAGGCCGCGTTTCTACCAGAAAGCTCGCATTCTTGCATAGCGTTCGCCGCCGGCGTTTCCCGCTAATCATTTCGGCTACATAAGTTGCAGTTGCCGGGAAGCGTGAGAAGCAGTTGGGGATCTTTGAATGCTACCGCGTTCCCTCTTAAAGGCGCAGCTTAAACGTCTTCCAAATTTAGGCCATTAATTCCTCTTCCTTTCCTAGCTTGAATGTTCTGTTTGTTATTTGAAGATGAAGAAGTGCGCGTGCTGCCTCCCGTGCTGCCACCGAGCTGCAAGGCGCGAGCATTGCGTTCCGTCTTTCGACAAAAACAGCAGCACAGGACTCGCTCAGCAAGACCCCAAGCAGTGGCCGTGCCCCAAGAAAGCGTAAGTCGCAAATTCTGCTATTTAATCTTTAATTATTATGTCGTTTTCACGTACAATCTCTTAGATATGTCTAGAATATACGTGATCCAAGTTTTCGTTCAGAGGAACGGCCTGTCTGTTGATCTTTGTCTACGTAGCCGTTGCACACCACCATATATGGCGTAGCTCAAGGCTTCGGACTGCTGCAGCATTAAGACGCGATCGTGATGCGGACAGTCATACAGCATGAATAATTCCCAAGCGTTACAGTGAATATGCGAATAATTTTATTGTGCTACGATAAAGGAACGGAATTCTGGGACTACTGCAAAGCCGACACACGCGCTCGCGCTGGTGTGCAAAGCAACGCGCTCGATTTTTCTGCTGTTCGTCTCGAATGACTGTACCGCTATACAGCGTCCGGCAGCTTTTCGAAAGAGTTCGGGGCAATTTCGGCATTATATGTTCCATTTTGCGGAAATCCGTCGGTGTGTCCGAAAGTTGGCACCAAAAATGGCCGACGGCGCAAAATGGTAACAATACGTCCAACAAATGCTCGAACTGACGTCAAGTTTCTTAGGGATGTTCCTGTAAACAAAGTAAATTCATGGCTCTGAGAAGAAAACTTGATACACTTTGGTCTGGGTGTGAGTTGAACCAATTGAACCCGGGCTGCCCGGGCCTCGGGGGTGCTAGACGAGGACGCTTCCCCGACGCTACGGCGGCTCCGCGGTTTTGGCTGACTAAAGGTGTGCCTAGTGTGTGCGTTCATGATAGCGCTCATGCGTGCAATGAGCGTGTTCATGAAGTTCCGAGATCTACGAACGGTACAATGCTGTCGCATTCGCACAAGCAATCCGTCATAAGTGTCTCCGCCGAATTTTTTTTCTAGAATACTGTGTGGCTCTTAACGCAAAAAAAAAAAAAAAATCTGAGTTCTTGCGCGCTAAAATGAGGATATTAACACGCACACTTCTTTATCTGTATACGGTGAGCGCATTTAACCAGCTAACTGTTGTGTTGTTGTGCCGTGCAGTTTCGTTTCCGGTTCTAGTAGCAAGTCAGTTGCGTCATGCATGACGTCAAAGAGGACGAATAAAAACGGCTGGGGCTGGAAAGGCAGCAGCATGTGATGGACGACGCTCGGAGTCGTAGCTTCCTCTGGCACGGAGTGGCCGCTTTTACCTACGATACAACACTAACAAATATTAAAGGTTATCACGCAGCTCAAGACGTGCCTTTCGATATGTGAAGTTTGTCGAATTTTGTCGATGCTTCTATCTGTAGCCTATATGTTGTCGCCGAGACTCGTGTAATCAAATTCTGCGCGCGACAGGAATACTGATCTACTAGTACGCTCTAAACTTAAGCGAGCACCAGCGATTACGCTGGGAATGTCAATGAGTCATGTACAAATGGCCCACGCGTCCGAACCGCAGATGAGACTTTCGACGATCACTGACTGTGTTCACCGCTATGGTTGTTTTGAATGTCACTTGCATTTAGGGGCACAAGTTCACCCAATAAAGAGTTAGGTTGGTTATTCAGTTTTGCTACTGCGTTCGTGACCGTCCCTATACAACGTGACAATACGACTGTGACAATGGCTTTAGTGTTGTACTGTGGATCAATTTTGACCATCTTGCGTTCTCGAACGTGCAACCGAATGCACGGACACTTGTTGCACTTTACCCCCATCGAAATTCGGCTGCCAAAGCCGCTATTTGATCACTTGCCTTCTGGCTTAGCAGCGCCACTCCAAAGCCACTACGCCAGCACGGCAGGTTTCACGGAACACCGGACGCATTGTAAGCACCCGGCACCTGATTTCTAGGAAAAGGCACCATATCGCCGTTCTATTTCGGGTGTATGGTCGTCCTAACATCTCTTAAAGGTGAGGATACTGTCCAGCGTTTCCTGTGTGCCAGGCGGCGGCCGATGAATTCGGAAATTTTGCGTCGGCAATGCCATGATTGCCGAAAATGGGGGTGACCCGCAGCAGCTGGGTGATTAGGTGTTACTGCGCATGCGTACAAGTGGGTGCGCGCGAGAGTTTTTAACACAAAAGTGTTCTATGCCGGGTTTCACGACTGATTTCCCGTAACTGATGTAATGGAAAACGCGTGCTTGCTTGCGTTGTAGTGCACGTTAAAGAAACCGAGCTGGTCAAAATTAATCCGGAGCCAGGCCTCCACTACGGCGTGCCTCATAATCAGAACTGGTTTTGGCAAGTAAAACCCCAGAAAGAAGGTTGTAATCAATTTATTCGGCTCCGGCGCCACCTTCTAGGAGCGGTCAAGCAAAGTACTGCATCGTGACATTACCGACCACCGACAGAGAGCGCTTCGGTATACAGTCACAACGCAGTGGAGGATCCGACGCGGTGTAGCCAAGGAGGTTTAAGAAAGCCTCCTTGGGTGCAGCCATCAAAAAAGAACGAAGTTTAGCCTCGTGCACACAGTTTCATACAATAATTCCGTAATAAATTATCATACAATAAAAACATCATATCCGGTGGCAGGATTCGAACACAGAAATTCTAGCAGAGAAGCCAATATTTAAACCATTACGCCACGGTCACATGCACCGACACGCGACATAAAATGCCCTTATGAATTTATCGCGGGCAAGCCAGTGCATTGAGACGCTCGACGAGTTTTGATTTGGCCGCCTCGACAAGTTCAACCGTTCTAATTAGTAGGATTGTGGGTGTTCGCAGGCGCCTTCAGCACTCCAAAGAAGTTAGCCTAGCTTGCACTGAAGGCGCAATGTTAAAGAGATAGCGGAGCCGATGGGAACCTATCTAGTCCTGGCTTTTAGGCTACGCTAAGCACTACCAAGACATCCCCAGCATTTTCTAGAATTTATTGATTATTTGTCGATTATCAATTAGCTATTGATTGGCTATCGATTGGCTATTGCAAGGTATTGGCCACGTTTTCGGGCTAGGCTAAGTTACCCAGTCATCCCCCGCATTTCCAGAATTAATTGATAATTGATCAATTGTCGATTAGCTATCAATTGGCTATCGATTTGCTATCGATGACTAACCTTAAGTAGTCACAACCACGCCTCGCTAGACTTAGTCAGGCTCAGCTTAGCTAGTTCACAGGGCTATGTGCCATTGCGCTTGGAGCCTTTGTGCGCTACGCCTGGATCGGCCGACATTTTCTGTTCGCGAATCATGGACCAACGGCCGGCTTAAACAGCTCCGCTGTTAAAAGTATGGATTGCTCTGAAATCTACGGCAATGAAGGCATACAAAGCGCAATAAACAAGGTCACAAAAACGGCTATATCCACAAGCACGAAGCTCAGACAAATCCATGTATACTTCTGTGGCCTCGTTTAGCAGTTAACGTCGGATTAACCTGTGGCGCCTCGTCGCCTGCGGATTGCGGCTTCAACGTGCATCAGAAGTGCATCGCCTACTGTTTCGCTTGCGAAAGCATCACCTAAGACAACTGCTGCGCTAAACGGCGCAGGAAGGCAACGACGTCGCCGGCCGAATCTCGCTTTTCTCCGGCGAGAGAGGCGCTAGCGTGAAGCACAATGCCATCGTGCGTTCGCGGCGCACGGTGCGAACTCTGCCACCGACATTCCTGCAGTTGTGCGCGTTGCAACTTGACTGGTTGCCGTAGCCACTACGGGGCCGGACCAGAATGGTCGCACTTTCGCCGAAGCCAGTAGGACGGCACTCGCCAACAGGACGCCGCAATAGGGGGGTGAATCTTCCGATACCTCCCATTGGTTTTGTATAGCAGACGCTCAGTCGACGCTAGCGCCAAGGCGCACTTCAGTTAGGCCCTAGCGGACGGATGACGGTACTACGGTGGCGAAAAAAAAGAAAAGCGGTGGGATTTTTTTTTACACTTCTTACGCAATAGCACTTTTTTTCTTCCTATTTTTATGATAACGTTGCTCCGCTGGCTGCTCCTTTCCCTCTTGCTCATGACTTTCCTATCCCTCCTCGCATGTCTCGCCCCCCCCCCCCCCCCCCCGTGGCGCGATCTTTTGTTTTTTTTTTCTTTGTCGCCGGCATTATCAGACGCACCGCCGGCCCTGCCAGGCGTTACACCGCGCATTCCTGCTTGTGCGCAGTGGGTTACTTTCGTGTTTTCATGCAGGCAATCCCGTTCATTACTACGATCAAGCATGTGCCCAGATTATATATAAACAAGTAATTCCACTTACAGCACAACAGTTCTTTGGACTCACTTTATTGTGTTCGTTTACGAAAAGCAGAATGGAGCAGACATAGGAACACACTGTACATAGAATGCAACAAAACGGGGATGATGTTTCATGTACGCACATGTAAAAAAAAAAACATTTATTGTAATTGCTTTAATGGCCAATGCGCAGAATAGCTTCTCCCGGCCTGCTTGTCGCTCGGTCCACGAAATCCACGTCCGTGAAGTGCGCCGAGCATATCCTGCGGTTGGTGACCTTATCTCTGGGTAAACCCATTAGGTCCGTCCTTGCAGCGTAGTTTAAGAAAGCTTCCATGCTGAAGAACAGTGAAGATCATAAATTATAACATCGCAGTTGGAACATACAAAACTGAGCCCGTTTCGCGTCCTGGCAGAGTACTAGTTGTGATATATCAGCCTTAATTATCACAAATGCATTTTTAAACGATGGCGACCAATCAGCTACAAATAAGTGCAAAGCGCACGCCTAGACGTGTTCTTTGCGATACGCTCAGGTGGTACTATATTTATCAGGAGCTTTATGTTCGCTGCGTGTTGACCTAACAATTTACTGCATCGTTGTGGTGTTTTCAAATCGGCTAGCTGCTGCCTCACCACCGGACAGCCATGTACGACTGGGCACAATTACTATCACAAATAAAAATCGGGAAGTAAACTGCACAGTGCTCACCTGTTGTCTTTAGGGATGCGGTAGAATTTCACGTCGCATGGCTCACTTCGCCTTGATGTGTTCGCACACCATTGAACCCCACAGGAACAGCGACAGCTGCGAGACATTGCGGGGAAAAGCCGACAAACGTGCAACGGTAGGGTACCACATGGTCCACACTGCTAGTGAAGAAGGCGAAAACGGCAAAACTTACCGCAAGATGGCAGAACAAAGAAATTGCTGCTGAAGTCCCTATATAAGAAAAGTACCGCCATCTACTCTTTCCTCCGCCGCCTCCTCTCCTAAAGCGCTTGTTTTTTCTTTGCTTTTTGCTTGCGAAAGCCAAGTCAACGGTGGCGCACCTAGAAAGTCCACGTTGAAGCTTTTAGGCCGGGCGCGCGCCGCCGCCGGCGACTGCGGCTGCGCAGAGGACTTTCAACATGGCTCTGAGGCGGAAAAAAAGAAAATATAAAGAAGTGAAAAGCGAGCGCTATCATCGTCCAATCGGAGATACAGGATAACACAAGAGAGAGCGAAGCGGCATTTGTCAAAGGATGGCGGTACTTTTCTTATATAGGGACTTTAATTGCTGCTAAAACCCCTATATAAGAAAAGTACCGCTAACCTTTGATAAACGCCGCTTCTCTCTCTCCTGTATCTCCGATTGGACGATGATAGCGCGCGCTTTTCACTTCTTTATATTTTCTTTTTTTCCGCCTCAGAGCCATGTCGAAAGTCCTCTGCGCAGCCGCCGTCGCCGGCGGCAGCGGCGGCGCGTGCCCGGCCTGAAAGCTTCAACGTGGACTTTCTAGGTGCGCCACCGTCGACTTGGCTTTCGCAAGCAAAAAGTAAAAAAAAAAAAAAGCAAGCGCTTTAGGAGGGGAGGCGGCGGAGGAAAGAGTAGATGGCGGTACTTTTCTTCTTTGGGAATTTAATTGCTGCCGTTTTGGCCGTTATCAGCACGGCTGACGGCGAGCGCGGGCCGCGCCAGCCGCGCCGCCGATAGTTGAAGGCGAGAGAGAAACGACAAAGTTGAGAGAGGGTTGAAAAAAAAAGGAAAAGCGATTTAGGTTTCGCATCCATCTCATGGATGGCGCTGCAATTCGCGTGGACAAAAAACCAGCGCAGTTTCCGAGCCCTGGCTGCACCCCAACGAACCTGCAACATGGGCTGCTATCGTGTACGCCTTCGAAAAGCCGACGCTCGATTTCGTCTCGCGCGATTTTTCAGGCCACGCCGGTATCTCGGCCTAGACCAATCTAGGCCAATCGCGTGAGGCGGAACCGGGCGTCAGCTTTTCGAACGCGTACACGATAGCGGCCATGGTCGCTGGCCCGTAAATCGTGCGCCTTTCGCTGCAGCAGACCGTGCATTCACGAAGCAAACATGGAACAGCTTCTGTGAAGACACGCTTCACTTTCGTTTTCTACCGATACCTATGAAAGAGGGATCAAGCATATCTTATTATTTCTTTTTTCTTCATTTGAAGAAGGCGCCAACTCGGCCCGCTGTCTTCGGTGCTCCAAAACTGTATGCCAGTATGCGGCCGGTCAGCCAAGTTGGCGTCCGTTGTCCTCTGGTCTAGCGGCTTCGGCGTCAAACAGGACGTGTTTTATTCCAATGCCAGGCACATATTAAAGAAAGTGAACGTCGCCGGTCGCGCTGACTGCACCGTGACAATAGACGGTGGAGCCTGTCCTTTTCACCGGCGCCCCATGACGGCGCTTTGCATGGCACGCTTCTGCGTTACGCCGGCGTAAAGACCGTTTCAGCCAGATCGTTGCTTACGCTCCGCACACAGATTACGCGAACCGGTGGCTCCATGAACTGATTTCGTTTATTTAACAAGTGCGCGCCTTCCAGAGGCACCAGGAACGCGCTCTCAGCTTGGCTTTATAAGAAACAAAGGAACTAAGTGCATGGACCCGCCCTCCCGCATCCCTCTATTGGTTTCGTAGCGGAACGTCGGAAACATTCTGTCGGGGATCTATAGCTGCGTTTACACGAATGCGACAACTGGCGCATCGTATCACACCACGTCACATCAATGTTCTAGCACATCGCATCCATGTAAGCGGGGCTAATGTGCTAGGAAAGCTCGTCACATTAATGCGCCAAACAAGTGTGGATCTAAACGAGAAATTCGACTTTCGCGGTGCATGTAAACGCGATCTAAGTTTCCGCGGTCGTTCTGAAGGTGATGCGCACGCGCAATACAGCTCGCGCTAGCGTTCCACCTAGTGGTAATTGCGTTTGCAGAAAAGCTGAAGCGGTATTCTCAAGCAATAGCCATTTGGGGATACGATCAATTAGACGGCACTTGATCCAGGAGAGGGCACGTGCTGGGCTAAGCTTCCTTTAATAGCGAAACTGTTTAAGCTCCTAGTTGCGCCGCGTAGTGCGAACAAAAAAAAAGTGGATGACGCTTAAGCTTCGCCTTTAGGAGTAGAACGCAATAGCGTTATCGGCACCCGGTCGCATCGCATTGTTCACATACGGAAAGTAGGCTTCATTCACTGCAACACTGAACGTGGGAAAACCAGCTTACAAAGACCAAGCTTACACTGATTCCCTGAAGTCGGCTTCACTATTAAACTGAAATGTATTGCTGGAAAGACGTCCTTCCAGGGGCAATATAAGTGGTCTTATATTTAAATGTGAAGGCCCTAACACCTGTTTTTTTTTTTATTCTTTTAGTAATTGTTTGCTATCGCCCCGACGCCCGCAGGTCTGGTAGAAATGCCGGAAAATGGGTTTCTGTTTGAGTTCCTTCGTACCAGAATTAGGTCTTTTTGTACATTCAAATTACAATTCGACGCCGAATGGTAAATTCGCACTTTAGTAGTCGCACTTCCGCGTTTTTGCACGTAAAATCCAAGGATTAAATTTTTTTCCTCGTGCTCTTTGTACCGCAGTGACTGTAACAGTTCAAAAATATACTACGTATATGTGAC
Organism: Dermacentor silvarum; assembly: GCF_013339745.2. Taxonomy (NCBI): domain Eukaryota; kingdom Metazoa; phylum Arthropoda; class Arachnida; order Ixodida; family Ixodidae; genus Dermacentor; species Dermacentor silvarum. Next base: position 56,981,793 of record NC_051161.1, read on the forward strand.
GTCTCGTAATCCGGTTCCTTATATGGCGTCTGTTTTTTTTTTCTGGTTACAGAAGGCCGCAGGGTCACTTTTAACCCGAACCTTCCGAATGATGATGAGGAGAGGGCGAACCGAGGTGAGTTACAGGTGGCACATATTACGCAATATCTTAGAGCCCATGGGTGTTGAAGAACACTATCGTAATCTTTCACGTTTGGTAGTCGTATAGTATTGAGGCATTTGCAGGGTATCTGCAAGGTACATGTACACATAAAAATTTGCAGTTGCGTAGGCTTCTTGTTTATTGCCTAAATTGCCTTTCACATCACCCTTGTTCTTTTCGTAAGCGAAACAAGAATACTTGAATGCGAAACTGCCTCAGGCACTTTGAATGTGCCGTGGATAGGACAAATATTCAAGAGGTATTTTGTTCTCCCTACATGGATGAATGCCCAAATCATTGCGACCACCGCGCGATGCTAAGACATTATGGCACATTGCAAGCTCGTGGGTTCGACTCCCACCAAAGGTCGAGGGTTCGAGTGCCTTAATTAACTCTACTTTTGTTCACTGTACCTTAATTAACACAAAAGGTCTTGGATCCGACTCTCGCCAATGGCCGTGGGATCGAATACCATAATTAGCTACTAAATAAATGTACTAAATTTGCTTTAATACCGAAGGTGTTGTACTGCCACCAAAGGTCGAGCGTTTGAATGCCCTCATTAACTTCATCTTAATGGACTGTTCCTTTAACTTCACCTTGACACCAAAGGTCGTGGATTCGATTGCCACCGATGGTCGCGGATTCGAGTGCCTTAAGTCTATCTTAATTAACTGTGCCTTAACACCAAAGGTTGGGCCATCGGTGGTCACACCAACTACGCCGGATTTTCCGCCTCATGAGCCATAAAATGCTATCGCATTGTGGGAGCATGGTTTTCTTTCGAACACGAAGGGCTAAGCTATAGCACTGCCACCTGAAAGCAGGATCCAGAAAGAAAGGTTATTTGCTACATGGGCAGCGTCACGCTGGCCACAGCATGTATGGTGGTATAACCATGCGTGCAGAGAAAATGAGTACACCACCGTGCTTCTCGTGTCGTGGCATACTCGGGCTGAAGGCAATACCTGCCTTGCGACGTCACAAAAGCCAACTAGCCTCATATTAACCAAGGGTACTGCTAGATTAACATCCCGGCTGCGTACATGTGATCTAACGAGCAGCTATGGCTTCACTTTCAAAATCATTCTCCGATGATTAACGCTCAATGTCTAGAATGTGACTGAAATGAACTTGTATTCATATTTTGAAAATTTAGCGCTAGAAAAGGCGAAGAGACGGGAAGAGTACACCACAAGCGATCTTCTTGGTTATTTGGCGAATTTTAATTTCTGCCATTACACATGAATCGTTGAGGCATCGAGTAGTTACCCTTGCTACGTCACTTGCACGTGTCTGGACCGTATAAATGTTGTGCTCATTTTATATTGTGAGCCATGAACATTTTATCGCGATACATTCTTCTTTCACTGAGAAAGCATTATATTAGCGGTACTGCTAGGTATAATTTGCTTATTTGTCATTAATAGTTTCTACTATTTGTATGCGGCTAAGTACTTTCACTGAAAATAGATTATAACAGGATTTAGGTGTCAATATGCTTTGTTCTGAGTGCTACCCTGACATCGAATACGATACAATAATTTTTTTTGTCCAGCGAATGTAATACAATGAAAATTAAAATTATTTTCGCTTATTGTGCAGCGTAGCCACATTAGATGACATAAAAACTACGGGGTATCGGGCATATCCTCCGATATTTGGGCGCGGACCATATGGCCAGCATTAAAGCTTTACACTGCGGCTTTTCGCGTTGCAGTGTAGTTTGAGCTCATTCTCACGTATACGTTTGTGCCACCCTTTAGCATGGAAAGAGAACCTGCGAGAGTGTAAAAAATGGGTGCACTGAAAGCCCCGCACTCGATGTGCACCTGCGGCCAGGAGATTTATATTTCTGAATTGCACACTGCACCGGCAGGTACTCGGGGAGTTTCCACAAGGTAATAGCCCGCAAGTCGCAAGGCATCGTTTTGTGGCAGTTTTATTTAAGGTAAACGCGGCAGGACATTTCGTTAGAGGATATTACTATGATGGAGGCTTCTGGATAAAACTTTCTACGGACTTAACTGTTTTGCCGTGAGGTTTACTTGCGGATAACCCCGCGGTCTGTGTGCCCTACGCGCATTTTCACCCCACCTGATCGTAAATATTCCTCGTTTTTCCTTTGTGAAGCGCGGTTGCACTCCCGGCGGACCAGGGCCGAACGCCATGAGTACCGCGACTTCATGTGGTTTCGAGACCGGTTCCAGCTGTTCGTGAAAAACGTCGGGAACCGGTTCCGACAAATCCGTAAGCTATAAAAACTTTCTGATCTAAACTTCAGCGCGGTGGCGGACGCAGAAGGGCCACGTGCTCACTAGGGTAATCAAAACTGGGCTGTTCGCATGGCAATAAGGAATAGAAGTGCAACTTCAGAATTTAGTGTACCAGAGTTCCGCAAAGCTAGCTGTCTGTCAAACTAACAGATGCAATGCGCAATGAATTCGCGTTTGTTTTTTAATCATATAAAATGTTAAGAAAGTTTACCTCGAGTTTGTAATTTTTGCCCTTTACACTGTCATGTGATCGAATATCGAAGAAACAAGCGGTTTTTTTTTTCTAGCGCACATAATTTTTCGCACGTGGGAATTTTTCTCAAGTGTACGTGTTCGAGATAAACCGCTGAGTCAAGCATGCGTCTTCAAGTCGTTGGAATAAGTGCACACGACAAATTTCACTGTTGCGACTCTGACATTGTCCATTGGTCAAAAACGTGACTTATTTCTAAAGAGAACATGACCAGCCATGTCAGTAATACACGTGCTCATTAGGCGACCGCCAATGCGTGAAAATAAGGATTAGAAGTGCAACCTGTTTTCTTGTGATTAGAGTATGTAAAGGAATGCACGCTTAGAACCCTTTTGCCTCTGGAGTTGAACCTAAACTGAAACGAGTTCATTAAAAATGTTTTGTCACTCTGCTGGCTGTGTTGATGCCACGTAAATCATATACATATACAAACGGGTCAGGTTCAAGAGTTACAACGCGTTCTCAAGGCACCTAATTCACAAAGCTAATTTTCTCTCGTAACTACTCTTTGAGATTAACCGGTCGCCTTTGCTAATGGACCCTATTAGCAAAACTGGCTGAATTTCCTCTTACAATCGTATAGCCTAAGTGTGCTGTGAATACGCACCCATTGCCCCATGTAAATGTTACCGCAATCTATTGGCAACCAAGTATACACTTCGAAGGCTTACACCGAATCAAACTCGTTGCACCTCTCGAGTTTCCACAACAGTCGCCAGGTGGCAAGAGAGGTTTTATGGACGCGCATTGCAAGCTTTCATAATAATAATCATCATCAGCCTATTTGCGTCCACTGCAGGACGAAGGCCTCTCCCTGTGATCTCCAATTACCCCTGCCTTGCGCTAGCCGATTTCAACTTGCGCCTGCAAATTTCCTGACTTCATCACCCTACCTTGTTTTCTGCCGTCCTCGACTGCGCTTCCCTTCCCTTGGTATCCATTCTGTAACTCTTATGGTCCACCGGTTATCCATCCTACGCATTACATGGCCTGCCCAGCTCCATTTTTTTCGCTTAATGTCAACTGGAATATCGGTAATCCCCATTTGTTCTCTGATCCACACCGCTGTCTTACTGTGTCTTAACGATAGGCCTAACATTTTTCGTTCCATCGCTCTTTGTGCGGTCCTCAGCTTGTTCTCGAGCTTCTTTGTTAACCTCAAAGCTTCTGCCCCATATGTTAGCACTGGTGTAATGCAGCGACTGTACACTTTTCTTTTCAACCACAATGGTAAGCTCCCAGTCAGGATTTGGCAATGCCTGCCCTATGCACTCCAACCCAGTTTTATTCTTCTGGAAATTTATTTCTCATGATCAGGGTCCCCTGTGAGTAATTGACTTAGATAGACGTACTCCTTTACGGACTCTAGAGGCTGACTGGCGATCCTGAATTTTTTCCCTTGCCGGGATATTGAACATTATGTTTGTCTTGAACCCCACTCGTACACTTTCTCGGTTAAGGTCCTCAATTATTTGCTGTAATTGTTCATAGAGCAAGCTTTCGCTGTGCTATAAAAGGTCTGTTATTATCGCAATTTGGGGTGGCTTTAATATGTTGTTTTTGTTAGCTTGTGGAAGCTGTGTGCCGGCCTTGCTCACAAAAATTAGTTTACCAGGCTCTATGAAGCTTAAAAACTTCTAATCGGCGCGGGTAATCTCGACAAGACTGACCCAGAGAGCCATTCGCAAGGGACGCACGTATATTTTTCAGAAAACGTGAATATTCTTACCGGCGAGTGTACAGCGTAAAAATAATTGGTTTTCACGCAATTGTGGATAGCATCGGGCTTCAGGCGCCTGTACCAGTAACGCCAGATTTCGAGTGCAAACATCACACGATGGAAGTAGATCTCTCTAGGCAGAGCGGCCCAGCCGTACCTTTTTGTTCGCGGCCGACTTTGGCCGGCCAGCCACTCTGAGCAACAACGAATGCAAACGGCGTGAAACACGCCGATTGCGATTCGACCGTTATCTCAAATTCGGAAGCGGTAAAAAAGATACGTCGCTACGGATTTTCAGCAGCACTTGCGTCGCGCGTTTCTTCTGTTCCTGTAGTGACGGATGTTGCGTTGAATTTCTTTGTAGCTGTTGAACTTATGGGACAATCGGAATAGGAACTGTGGCAGACAGTGTTTAATAAAAGTTTGTATTCTTTTTTCCGTGGTAATCAAGGCCCTTCTCTTCCTGTTCACGTACGACAAGGAAGGTGAGCAGAACATCATTGTGCAACATTTTGCCTGTAACTATTGAGCAGTATTACTAAAAAGAAGAAATTTGTTATTCCGTCGATGGGACAATACTCTTCAACGGAAGGACGGTAGCGCACCTTCGCGCGTCGCCAATAATTCACCCTGCATTTTAGATAATAGCAAAATTTGAGATTGTCCGCCGGGGCGGGATGAGATGGACGAACAGCCGTTTATTTTGCTATAGGCTTGCAAGCGATTGTCTAGCTTATGTTTTTTTGAAAATACAGTCACAGTGAAAACATTATGCAGGGATCCTGCAAAAAACTGCTTCTATGCTGTGCGTTTTCTTGGAGTTACAGGTGTCTGCAAACTGATTAAGCCTATACATTCTCTAGGCATGGCTCTCATGAACAGCCGAGCCATGCAAATGCTCCTACAAATGGATAATTTATGCGGCAATATGACTGTCAGCCCTTTTCATGTTGCGGAAGCACCGATCATTTTTTGTTTATTGAAACGGATCAAACACCACTGCTACGGCCCTATTCATCGAACACTAGAAGTAGGCAGAAACCGCATAGCCTCTAGCCAGACGGAATTGTCGCCAAAGGCTGTTCTTTCTACCGTTCCGCGGTATCGCTTCTTCAATGTTATATTCGCAGTAAAAAAAAAAAAATTGAAATCGGCAAAGGCAGTTAAGATTGCTTACGAGTGTGAACGCCAAAGCATTATCGTCCAAGTGGTGAAATGATTTTCTGCTATGATTTGATAATCATGACGTGGCGCCACCTCCACCCTATTGGCTGCGCCGTCACGTGCCCATTGACGCGCGCACTAGGCCACACCTTTAGTCAGCCAGATGATGTGACGGGTGAAACGACGCACGCACTAGACGCACCTTTAGTTAGCCAGAACCGTGGCCTCGGGGAAACGGGCTCGTATCGCGGCCCAGAGGCCAGGGTTCGACTCCCACCCAGGCCGAGACGTTACTGAGTTTTCTTTTCAAAGCCATTGCTTTACAGGAACACCCCATAGAAATTTGACGTCAATCCGAGCATTTCTTTGGTACCATTTCACCGTCGTGCCGCAAACGACGGATTTTCCCGTAATGGGACGTACACGAGTATAATGCTTTCGCATTAAAACTGGTGAAATCTGCGAGAACTGCTTAGCATGTTCGTTTTCCTTCGCTGCGTTTTTCCTTGGTTCGCAGCATCCTGTGTTCCTGCCGTGTCTCACCTTCGTATTTCATAAAGTACCACATTCCCAGTCTATAATTGCTGGTGATCGAAGGAGACATCAATGGGTGGCGGATATAGCATATGTCATTTCTCAAAAGTTTTATCGGTCCTGGATTTTTATGAGCGTGTCTGTCTGCATGTTACCCCTACACGCACAGTTTCCATGCTCTTTTACCAGCCGTTGCGCACTCTGCATTTGTTCACAAGAACACTGTCCCGTGGCAGTAATCATGCAACATTCGCCCAGTACATTAAGGGGCATGTTGCCGCCGTTGCATTCAGAGTGGTGCACTATTCGTGCATTAACTGCATTCCTAAACATTTAGCGCCTCTGTTTCTTTTGGATTACAGAGGTGTACTTCGTGGCCAGGCAGGGGCCAGCAATGGAAGGGGGGTAAGCTATCCGAACCTCGCATTTCTCCACATTTGTGTGCAAACGGAACAGATCAGACATTGCGAATGCATGACGTACCGCGCTGCGTAGGAGTGTTAGTATTGTAGTATTTAGGAAAACAAAATAATAGGCGACATAAATGCGCAGCCAGCGGCGAGCATCGTCGAGTCCACGTGCAAATTATGTTGCCCGGCAATGGTAGTGCTCCAAAACGTGTTGCAATTCATTTGCGGACGAGACAGCAATATTAGTGCTCGTAGAATTCCTGGTAGCATTGCGTGCTCCCCATACACGGGCGGCACTAGGGCCCGTGCGCGAGTACGCTTACTTAGCAGCAAAGTATTCGCGATGAACGCAACCCCTTTCACGTTGTCCACTCTCTATTCTCAAAGCTGGGGCTTATCAAAGGCAGAGCCTTCATAGCGTGACACGTGGTTTAACAACTGAATGGTCACTGTGGTTCGGGCCGTTGGGCGAGATGGGAACATTTTATAAAAACAAATTTTCGTTTTCAGTTTGCGGTAATCGCCCAGAGAACAAACCAGACAACTGCTAGATGAGACTAAAAAAAAAGACTAAGTACTATATTGGGCGGGTTAGCGCTGTCACGAGTAAGAGAAAACATGCCGGGTCAGACGATTTCGTGTGTGCTGTACAACTCCTTTCAGACTTTGGCTAGAAGGAAAAACAAACGGTGCCTCTCTTTTTGTAGAGTATAGGCTACATGCTTTTAGCGATAAGCTATACCGACGAAAACCCGTTTAGTACCAGTGCACTTATTTCCCGTCGCCAGCTGTTGGGCCATCCCGCACACGGTTGCCTAATGATATACTGGCGGCAAGCACGCGATTGAAGTTGTCTTTGTTTTATCGAGGTGGTCGTTTAGTTATTTCCACCAGTTCCCGCAGCCCCGACAGAAAATAGTAGTCCTCTAGACCTTGTAGCAATTATGGTGTATAGTTTAAAGCTATTATAGTGTATAGTATAAAGCTATTATAGTGTATAGTATAGTATAGCATAGTATAGCATAGTATAGCATAGTATAAAGCACACCTAATCTCACGATGACTGGCGATGCTCCAAGGACGTAGCGACACAATGCGTTGCTTAGGATTTACGATTTTAAGCAGCCATTTTGAGTCGACGAATTGGGGAAAGCTAGCTCGGACGCCCCGTATATATCTGGGTTGTGTTGCGTGACCGCCATGACCCGACAACGGTCAACGTTACAATGCAGGACGCTAAAAAGTGAGAACAAACGCCTTCGCTTCTGGTATTTTCCGCGATTGTAATAGTACAACAGAACGCCGATTTAGCGAGCAAAGTCCACGTAAAAATTACTGTTGTTTATTGTGCTGAAATTACAATCTGACTATGAAGGACGCCGTAGTGGGGGACCTCCGATTAAATTTGAACCCCGTAGGGATCTAAACGGGCTTCTGAATTCGAGCACACGAGAAATTCTGTTATTTTCCGATTATATTTTAAAATTTTGGTGTTTAGCTGCCGGCAGTGTTCGAGGGTTTTAAATTCGGTCTCTACAATAGACACGCTGAGGAAGGAATATGATGCGCCAATCTCGGAAGGATTACATTTATTCATGGCGTGAACAGGGGCCGCTTCCACTGGCCGTCAGGAAAAGAAAAGGCAAGAAATATTTTAATTAAATTAAGGGGGTTCTACATGCCAAAACCACGATCAGAGGCACGGCGTAGTGAGACTCCCGAATAATTACAACCTGGGGTTCTTTAACGTGCAGCTAAATCTAAGTACAAGGGTGTTTTCGCATTTAGTCCCCATCGACATGCGGCCGCCGTGGCCGAGATTCGATCCTGCGTCCTCGCGCTTAGCAGCCATGGCAACCATGGCAGGTAAGAAAAGTTTAGTAGCGAGCGAAGAAGTGCGAGAACAGATTGAGTGAGCCGCCCTCCTTACCAAAGGACTCGCGTGACATCAAACAGTGACGGTGTATGAACTCGTGTCCAACAACATTGGTACCACGTGACGTCACTTATTCGTCTGCTTATTGCAGGATGGAGGTTGCCATGGAGCCGGTCAGGAAGAGGTGGGCCACGCGCGTTTTCATTTTTGTGGCCATCACATACACCATCCTGGCCGTGGTCACCATCGGCCACTTCAAAGTCTGCCTCCGTAAGTGCTCACTGTTTACCCGCTGCCACAGACTTAACGGCCGCCTCGTTGTTCCAAAAATATGGGCAAGACCCGTTGTGTAACTAGGTGTAATTGAAATGGGCGTGTTCTACCCGAGTGAATCGCGTTATGATTACGCAGACAATTTATGTACAACGACGACGAAGAATTCGACAAATTCTATCGTTGGAAAACAACTTTTGCGAGTTCCTTCGATGTTCCAATTGATGGACTGTTTAACTTAACGTGATATGACTTTTTACAAATATCCCCTGCACGGCGTACAATCTTTGGTACCCTTCTTCCTTAAAATATTACGAGGAGAAAGGTGGCTAGAGAATCTTGCTAATATGAGCAGCTTGACCAGACAGTCGACCCTACACTCTTAGCACGGTAACGTTTACTGAAGGGGTATATTCTCACAAATTTGTGCACCTATAAAGAAAAGTTACACAGTAACCTTTATTTAAGTAACCTTTAATAAAGGGCATACTCTCACAAATTTGTAACCTATAAGTTGGACATAAAATTGTAACCTTTACTTAAGTAACGTTTAATAAAGGGGCATATTCTCACAATTTTGTGCACCTATAAAATAAAAGACTGCGTGTCCTATACTAAAGGTTACTATAGTAACCTGTAGTATAGGTACACGTAGCCTTTATGTATGTAACCTTTATTGTAGACATACAGTCTTGCAAGGCTTCACACGTGCGTCCTTCGGCGCATGTCCATGAATTTAGGACATTGGTTCTTCGGCCAACCACCAAATTTCACCGCAATGCACTAGCGTAACTCACTGAGCAGAACTTCATAAAAATTCTACTTCAAGTGATCGGCCGAATTTTTACAACTTTCGGTTGCCAACGTCAGGAGGATACTCGCTTCTGAAAATATAGGCATTTAAGGCACTTAGTCATAACTTCTCTGCTGCGTTATATTAGCGCTTTGGTCAAGGTTAAAGCACTGCTATAACTCAGCAGGGAAATTACGAATAAGTGTCATAAAAGCTTATGTTATCGGAAAAAGGTATCCTTTCGACGTAGCTAACGGAAAGTTGTGAACGTCGGCTGATCTTCCGAAATACAATTTTTCTGAAAACGCTGCTCAGTGAGTTACGCTAGTGCCCTGCAGTGAAGTTCAATGGGTGGCCGAAAGAGCAATGTGCAAAATTCATGTGCAGGCGCAGAAGGACGCGCGGGCGACAACGTGCAAGACTGGATGCCTATACGAAAGATTACAAAAAAAGGGTTCCTAAAAATGGCCGTAGGGGTTATGCCCTAATTTCTTGGACATGACTCATTGTCGAAAACTAAAAAAAATATTCAGGACTAGAGACAAAATGACATTTTATTGCTGTGAAAACTTCATAGCGGCGACAGACAGCATTTACACGATAATCAATACATTTGGAGACAAAATTTTACTAATTAGCTTTTTTCATTTCTTTGGGGACATGTAATTGCATATTGAAGGCAGCCAGTACTGAAAGAATACCGATTTGCCATAATTGTACCTGGCACCAATGTAGAGAAATTGAATCTGCAATGAAGTGCGTTGCTGTTTCAGTTATTCTTTCTGCACAACCTGCAGCAAAATTATGTAAATATCTCAGCTAAAACAGCAATGCATTTTGTGGCATGTTTGCTGCAAAATTCTGTAAATAACTCAACTGGAACAGCAATGCATTTTATGGCATGTTCGAAGTATGCGTTTTTGAGACTATTCTGTGGCAGAATGCTTCCAGCAACCGGATATGGAGTGCTGATTGACCAGCTCTGCCGTTAACCACGATTGTTTATTTACGTGCTAATCAGTCAAACATTGGTAATATTCGTACTAATGATTATTGCTGAAATTCCGTTGCGATGACTATAAAACTTGTTCCGCAGAAATAAACATTTCGTCTCAAATTCTCTTTTTTTTAATATTCAAGGACAGACTGGTTAACAACATGTAAACCTTTACCACCTTGCTATTTTACAGCGTAGGTCATTTACACAAGGCAGCTTCCAGGAATTAGTATAATGCACGATGCATCAAGACAGTTGTACCTATTGAAATAAGCTGGCACATACTTGGTAATTTTGGATTAAATGTGCAAGACACAAAATAATTGATGAAATACACAGTATGTTGCTTTTGTATAGGTGAATGCATCGTATACAGGTTCGTCCCACAACATATTTCTTTGCTGCGGGCCATGTTGAAATTTTTTTGCGAAAAGTATCATGTCTTCATCGCATGATAGTGAGATTTCTAATAATTATATTTTGCACAAGTGGAAAGTATATCTGAAGAGGCGGCACATTTCAATTATAGAGCAGCACCCACATTCTGGTAATGATGTGAGTAGCAGCTGTGAGAAGGAAAGCTGACACAAAACATTCAGTGAAAATGTCATGATTACTTTATTTGCATATATAAAACAAGGTAACTCAAAGCTTTCCCTTCACAAGCAAAATTACATTTTGCCTTGGTCTGTTTTCTTCTTCACGGCCATGAAGCAATAATGAAAAAACCTCTGAGTACCGCGCTCCCTGGCAACACAAATTTCAACGGCATCACGAGGAATGGGGCAAAAAAAGAGAAATATTGAAGGTTCGTGTACAATATGTTCAAATACAAATACATATAAGTTTTATACTTCCACGAGGAGGACGATCTCATCCCTGTTGCGAGCACAATCATGTCTCTTTGGTGCTAGTATGTCAGTTGCTAATTCTCCGATCTCCTTGCTGTGTAGTGGAGCCTACAACGACAAAAAAGTAATCTTACAATCTCATAGTTACTTGTTAGCGTCCCCGGCAAACAACAGCTATTACCATGTAATGAAGGAGACATAAATAAACCACAAACAGATGAAAAACTACCACAGAACAAATAATTAAACACGCCTAAGGTGATTATACTCTTCTGTCTAGGAAATGTCGGTAACAATAAAAATTAAAGAATAAAAAACCGAACAAAAATGAATTCTCAAGTCAGTTCGTACTGCCCTCCAGTACAAGTACAAAAGACAACACCACAATAATATGACAGTTTCACAGTCAAAACGCAATGTCAAGTGATTGCAAACTGAATATCAGCACAAAACACTAGTTCCGTGCATGAGGTCAATGTTGTGCGTCCGCACAAGAGTGCCACATAAACTTAAAATTTAAGAATAACCAACACGGTGACTGATAGTGATAAAAAATATTAATCAACAGTGTATATGAAACGAGCAAGTAGTTTACTTAAATAAAACTGAACAGTGCGAGCATGAGTATGAATTGACGGTGAAATTTACGACAGACACACACCAGCAAATAAATAGTTGAACAGGAAGCATTGCTTACCTAGGTCACATTTATTGCTGTCTTCGGCATTCATTACAGCAGTCACAACACAAACGATGCTCCCACTCTCAGGTAAGCGAAGAACATTTACCATTGGCCATCGGCAATGCGTCTCGTCGCAGCGGCCAGGAAGCACGCCAAACATGTCGCTGCTCCTAGCCCGGCGTCATGGCTTCTTTTCGGTGGCGCGCGCGCCTTTAGGAGTCTTTTTAGTAACTGTACCACCCGTCACGAGTGACTCAGATACACAGCACGCTTGGTGAGCGCGCGCCACCAAATCCGAGAGCGGAAAAACGCGCTTAAAGCGATGAAACAAAGCGCGACACGACCTTTTCAAAATGACACCACCGGCGATACTCTTCCCGGCATGCATCGCGAGAACTGCGCAATGCGAAGGAGATATGACAGCGCTCATGTTTGGCTGAAGCTGAAGCGCGTTTGATTACGCCCCGCATCTAGGGCAACTAAAAATAATAATCAAACTATAGTTCCGTCAATGTATCACAGGACCATATATATATTAAGACGCTAGTATTCTAATGTTTCAGGATGTTGCTCTTCGTTTGTATTTTTATGTTTTCACCCTGCTCATTTGGCCGGCCGCCATTGTGGCCTCCCACCGCGAGCGCACGTTCATCTCTCTACGAGACCTTACTGGAGCGGCTGTCGGCCGCTGTCATGTGAATGAAACGGCGTCTTTCTCGCGTGTTAGTTAGCGGGCAAAATTGGTGCGTGTCTGGCGTTCCCTAATGAACCCAACATTTGATGTAATTTAGGAACCACTCCCTCTAATACGTCAAAAATACAAAAAGAAAGAAAAGAAGAAAAAGAAAGCGCTGTGGCCTCAGTTGCAGTGTACAAGTAAGTCGGATTACGAAGCATCTTTATCGCCCTGCGGATTAGTTATTCGACCTGCTCTACGCTTTGATTCTGTCGGTCGTCGAGATTTTACAGTACTCTAGCGTGCGCCCACGTGCGACCTTCAGTGTGCGCCCGCTGTTAGTGGGTGTCGCGTTTCAGGAGAATATAAAACAAACGCGAATATAGGGAACATTGATACACAAGGAAATAATAAAAAAAAATATTGGGTACAAGTATACACTCAATCACCATAATGCATCCGCTTTTAGTTTTTGTGCAGGTACACAAGTCTATGTTTTATGCCACAGCCTAAAATGCGTGCAGCGGCAGCGGGGAGCTTTCCATCATATTGAACCGTAGTGATAATTCAAGCCACAACATCGTTTGCCACAATATTCTTGGATGTATGTTCACTGTTTCTGTTGCTTCCTTTTAGATTATAATGGCACGTATGCAGTAGAGATCAGTAACGAATGAATTGCTGGTGTCTCTCTTGAGCATACGCTCGTGCAAGATTTAAATTTCTTTTTTACATTGTGAAACCAAAGATCCCCACTGGTGTCAATAAAATATTAATTTAGTCCAACCTGCCTCATTCCCTCGGCCACACAACATATCGTATAGGTTAGTCCCGGCTAAAAACACCACTCAGGATCGCAATACGACACAATAATAAGTAAACTTCCAATCCATACTGTAGGTCCCCTAAGCCACGCATGCCAACTCGTTTAGAGGTTACAACCTAAAGGTTACAAGACATTTGGCGTTGCAGTAACCTTTAAAATAGACGCTTCGGCACAAGTAACCTCTAGCCGCGACGGAAATTCACGAAAACACAAAGATCAAATTTTTTTAGTCCCCCCGTAACCTTTATTTTATAAGTTACTCGCAATTATAGGTTAACATAAACGTTGCCGTGCTAAGAGTGTACCCTGACAGCACGAGCCGAGGCAAGGAAATTCAGAAAGCACAACAGCAGGTACAACGTAATAATAAAGAAATCAACCTAGATAGAATAGCGTGACATTTATGTATGACGAGCAGTGAACAAGAACATGCAATATTTTGCCATTTGCAATTATTGATGAGGTATAAAAAATAATCCTGAAGATCATTATTAACAAAATAAGTTCTTTGAACTACACTTGAAGAATGTCTCGTACTTGTTCAAAAGACTAGGCGAAGCGTAGATCTATACGATTCTATACCTGGCCGTCGTCAGGAAAAAAAAAACGCAATGAAAGAAAGTTCATAAAATCGGGGATTTTCTGCAGGGTAGTAATGTCTCAGAAGCATGGTGGTGCGCTATGCAGGTGGTACTTTTAAGTTATTTTCTTACGTTGAGTCCATCAATTGAGACATTGAAGGAAACATTAGGATTTTTGTCGCATTCTTCGTTTGTACGTATGTCTGCGTAATCATAACGGCCGAATATTAGCGTACCACATCGCAACAATTTTATTCTCTCGGGTAGAACACGGCAATTTCTTTTAGACCTAGTCAAACGCAACGGGTCTTGCCCATATTTTACGAATGCGCCGCCTTAATAAATAAATAAATCTTCAGAAATAAAGGTGGCTATTGCTGTTTAGAAGAAAACAGGTCAGACTGCAGGATGTGACGGTCATAAATACTAAAATTTTATTAAAATCTTGGATGTCATCGGCATATGTGCTCCATTCCATACGTATCAGTCAGCGCTGTAGAAGCTAAGAGACTTCTTGCAGTGGCATCATTCGCACTTCGATATACATAGTTGGATGTTATTTGACCGAAATTGTGCGGAACTGTTAACAGCGAAGCTGTTAAGCCAACCGCAGTTCGTGGTGCGTATCAAGAAACTACCAAGAAAATGAAATACTTTCTTGCTGAGGCGCGATTCGAACCCGCGTACCGACGGTCACAAGGCGAGCGTCGTAACCACTAGGCTATACAGCCTGGCTTGCAGAGCATGCATTTATGGGAACCATACGATTGCGTTCGGGCGTCGTCGTCTTCGTCCACAGCTGGCGCGTTCGTGCGCTCGTGCTCTGCGAGGTGAAGGTTTTACGCGTTAGAGCGAGAAGAGAGACGCATTCACCTGTATCTACGAACGCTGGCATTCACGGAGGGGGGGGGGGGGGGGGGGGGGGTCTACTGGAACGTGGTGTCGTCATTGGAAGGCTGTGTCGGTGTTGCAAGTTGCGCTATACAAAGTGCAGTGACGGCCGTAAGTCCAAGACGCGCGAAAAGAAATCATCATCATGAGTAAGAAAATGAAAATATCGCGTGAAATTCCAGAAAATGCTGGCCTACTATCGTCAAGCTTCACTATTTCAAGCGTTGCGCGGCAGAGTGCAAGGTTAAGCGCTTATATATATATATATATATATATATATATATATATATATATATATATAATGCTCCGTATTGAATAAAACTGAGAAGCAAACATTCTGGAATACTGCTGCTAATGCGTTGTTTTCGATCGTTTTTATTTTTGTTTTTATTTTAGTTTTTATTTTCGGGTTATGTTGCAACCCGTCGCGCGGAGCACTCACATCGCGCGAGTGATCGCTGTTTGGCGCGCAGCGAAGCATGGACGGAACGCGCGGAGTGATAACTGATAACTTGACCGAACTACTTCCGTAGCTTCCACAGCGTTGACTGCTATGTATGGAACGTTGTACAGAAGGAAATTATTCTGAACTGAGGGAAAAAATCAAAGTAAACAAAGGGGTATTCTTAATAGTAATCCTGGAGGGACGCTGCCATTTGTAATGCACAAACAAGGAATGTGGTCAGTGGCATTTAACATAGTATATTAATATTATATAACATATTTACGGGACAGTGGGGGACAGTGTTTGTATTCTTTTTTCAGTTGTGATCAAGGCCCATTGAATTCACATACTACTACTCTATTAATATTAATAATAATTAGCTTTCCGTTGTTGTCTTAGTTTCACATGTTGTTCAGACCAATGATTAAAGACATGCTGTAAATGACATTTTTTGTGACTTATTCATTTGGGCGGAACACAATGTTAGCGCGCCTTTCTGGAATGTACTGCGAAGTTCGTCACCCTGTTTGGCGAGAAGATATGAGCGGCCTCAGTGGTCATTGACATCCCCTTTGATATGGGGCCGCGTCGAATATCCTGGCAGACGTTTTCAGCCTTTACTACATCTATCACCATTTAGCTTATATGATGTCCGATCTCGAAGTAAATTTCCGAATATAAAACCTTCACCACTATAGTGGGTCTTCTTTTGCGTGCCGGTCTCTAAGATGAACGCCTGCCTAAAAGCACAACTACTGAGTAAAATTTTGTAGAGGTCAATGATTGGAAACCAGTGCCTCGTGACGCCGAGCGATGCGGCTTGAGCTGTTGAAACGAGTCTCATTCTTTCTCGTCATCTTCCCTGTGTCGGCAGCGGAACCGAAGTGCCCCCTTCCGTCTTGCGACGAGTACGAAGAATGGGCCAGGTCCGAGCGGAGCCGCAACCGTAAGTGTGCCTCGGCGCTCTATGGATTTGCAAACATGGGCCGCTAAGCTAGCAGCCGCCGCACAACAGTGGCGCCTCGTAAGAGAAATATCCGCAACTGTTATATATGATGAAAGGAACTGAATATAGCTCGGATTAATATGCGAGTGATAAAAAACCTTATTGGCATGCTTGGGGTTGGAGCCAAACACGTTTAGGGTGTTAGCGTAAAGGCAAAAAAACGAGAAAATTGTCCCATCTGTTATTTTACGCTTTTACTCTTTACGCAACTGTTGGAAACCCATATATGAGTATGTGCATCGTAGGTGATCTCGGCTTCTATTTCTGACGTAAACTGCTCTTAACGTCTCTTAATGGCTGATATGACAGCACAGGAACAAAGTCAGCAACTCATACAAGACAGCGCCTCATTCGTATTTACCAAAATACAAGTGAACAATACAATTGTCAGGGAACCCGTACTTTAAATACTATAGAGAACTGCTGAAAAAGTGATCGCAAGAACGCATAACGGGGCGAGCTTACTCCTGTATTTGTCGTGATCGGGATTGTCGAGGGAACGTCGCTATCGCATTAAAGCAGGTTTTAATGTTTCATACAGAGCATGATTGGGCAAACCATAAAAGTGCCTGGGGGTGCTATCTTTTCCCGGCACCCAATAAGCGGCATTAATTCATACCAAGTCAAATGCAAGCCGACACTTACATTGCTAGCATTCTGGGTTGTCTTCTACTAGGGCTAAAGTCGGGAGCAAACTCCTACCTTCAATTAATCGAAGTATATTTGCATCCGGTAAAAAGAACGTTGTAAGCTGTGAACTACTTTTGAACTTAGAATTTAGTTTTACGTTCAGTGAGCTTGTCGGAGAGCAACAGTGTGTTCAGGAGCAAAGCAGCTCGACACTTGACATTGCCATTGTTTCGAACAGTTAAGCAGCTGAAAATACCGTCAAAACGACATTTCAGATTAAGAGCCCACTGGCACCGAATACCGTGAATTGCATTAGCAGTTAGTCGATTATTAAATAGTTTTTAAAAACAGATCAATATCACAAATCACCTGGAAGTATTAGATGACTTATCTCTGAAACCATTACAATCGTTAAATATTTACGGCAATGTTTGAAAAAACGGTAACGTACTGTGAGGACAATATAATTCTGGAAAATAAATCGTACAAAGCAAATGACAACCATGCATTATACGTAGCTTCATTCACCTTAAAAGGAAAACGCGGATGCGGAAAGAGAAATATGGACGCAATTTGTCGACTTTTCCACGAGCGCGAAGTTGAAATTAAAAGCGCACGCAATGCATTTTTAGAACCACATCAACGATCTTCGTGCTTCGTGAGCCACAATAGTACCGAAGATACATGTCGCCACCTAAAAACCCGGTCCTATAGAACGAAGTTGAGTGTCTTAGCTAAACTGCTGATGTGACAGCACATGGAGGAATTTGAACTTATGCTGCAAGTAGACGTTAAAAAGTCGCCAGCCCCCGGTGACAATTGAAATATGTTCCCGAGACGCCATGCGGAGATTGACCTCTTCCAGAATGAAATATTACAGCCCCACTTCAGACGGCCGCGATGGATTGGCTTCGCTGAATGGTTATTTCAAACATTGCCGCTGCAAGCATATGGGCCTCATTATTACATTAAGCCTTCAACATGGGGTTAAAGATCGGACCGCGTCAGAATAACTGAAAAGGCCTGTATAAATTATAAATTAGATTATAAATCTAAAGCGATAAATCTATTCTGCGACCAATTCTTCATTATCACAGTATTGTCGCAGAACTGCATCTACGGTATGTAATGAAATGTGCAAGTGTATGCACATTCAAACACTCGAAAGCCGCACATACATAGCTTCATTTCCGCTGACATGCTTATACCTTTATCATTGCTAGGACTTTATCATTGCTATGAAGAAACAGCAAATCCCTAGAGCCACTATGCAGTAGAAACATGGGGCATGTTACCGCTCAAGCGCATTCTGTAGATATATTCATGGCGAAATTAATTGGTTATTTGGAAGATTAATTGGTTTATTTGGAATAGCATGCGCGAACAAAATTCCAGTGATGGGAGCCAATTTCTCTAGTCCCATTAGATGTCTGATTACCATACCAGTACAATACCATACCACTATGTACCAGTACATACCACTACATACCAGTACAATTTAAAACACCCGTGTACTGAGATTTAGGTGCACGTTAAAGAACCCCAGGTGGTCTAAATTTCCGGAGTCCCTCACTACGGCGTGCCTCATAATCAGATCGTGGTTTTGGCACGTAAAACCCCATAATTTATTAATTTTATTTTTAATTTATTCTACTGTTTCTTGCTGTTTCGATGTTTTATTGCATGATTGTTCACTTGATAACGGCGTACTTGTTTTATATAAGTTTTGTATTCGTTTCTAAGGGTGAATTTTCAGTATATTTTTATTTGTTAAAAAATTATGGGGTTTTACGTGCCAAAACCACGAACTGATTATGAGGCACGCTGTAGTGGGGGACTCCGGAAATTTAGACCACCTGGGGTTCTTTAACGTGCACCTAAATCTAAGTACACCGGTGTTTTCGCATTTTGCCCCCATCGAAATGCAGCCGCCGTGGCCGGGATTCGATCGCGCGACCTCGTGAGTAGCAGCCCAACACCATAGCCACTAAGCAACCACGGCGGGCATTTTTATTTGATCATAATGCAGGCCCATGACGGCCAAGCAGGAGTGGGTACATGGACAAATTTTGACCTAAACACAATGTAATTATAAAAGAAATGAATACATTTTGGATGCGTTTATTTTTTTTGACAAAGGAATCAATGATATCAACGCACAGCGATGTTGGAAGGACCACTGACGGAAAAAGCGAATATTTGTGGTCTTTAATTAGACCTAAAGGGTTAGCGAATTCTTTTAATCTTGTGAAATCATGAACAATTACAGATACTAAAGTCACACAACAGCAATTCTGGATTCCGGGCGTCTCGGCCGTTATTTGAAAAATTGTTCCAATATATTCAGGGGAAACTGAAGTGGCCGGTAATGAAAATTTTGACCTAGAGTTGGCATTCTTGGAAAGATAGTATTGCATCAGTTCGCTGCAATAAGGCGAGACGTTTGGAGGGCTGCGCACATCTTCTATAAACCTTTTCACGGAGATTTGATGGGCGCCGCCATGTTAGATGACGTGGTGAGGCGTCCATTGATTGTCTTAGCTACCTCCGTGGTCTCCGCATTTACAATACATGTGCATGACACTCATGTTACGGCTCATCAAAACTGTTTCGGCGGATATCGTAAACGGTGGACCCGGCCGCGGCGTCCACGTTTCGAGGGGGCCGAAGTGCGAAAACGCCCGTGTTCCGTGCATTGGGGCGCGTTAAGATCCCGAAGCGGTCAAAATTAATACAGAGTCCCCGCACAATGGCGTGCCTCGTAATGAAATTGTGGGTTCTGGCAGGTAAAACCCCACATTTTAAATTCCTAAATGGTGATTGGGTGGATGGCACGAAGTATTGGCCACAGCTTTAGAGATGTAAGCGCTTGCACAACCCATTACGCAACCGCTTACATCTCCTCTAAAGCTGTGGCCAATGCTTCGTGTCGTCCACCCAATCACCATTTAGGAATTGAATTTTTTTACAAACGGCGCGATCAGCGTATACTTGCTTTTCCTATATGAAGCGGGGATATAGAAATGTATTCGTCGTAAAAAGTTTCCGTTTGTGAAATAAATCAGAATCGTGGTGTTTTGCTCTTTCTTCTTAATCTGGCAAATGCTTTGAAGCATGGCCTGTCATGTTGGCGAGTCGGTAACTTTCCTCAATGCGGTCGGTATCTGAACGTCTTTTCTCCCTAATACTCGCAAAACTTCCAAGCATTTATGCGTAGAGCGAGGTCACAGGAATACAGCACCTGCGCATGCGTGCTGCAGTAACGTCAAGAAAGTAACAACATTGTGCCGAACAGTTTCAAATTTCCGAATAGACGTGTCGCTAATGCAGTCCCCTCCTATTTCATTAATATGGAAAGCCTCCAACAATACGCTTTTTGCATTGCGTTGTGGCGCCACTTTAGCGGGCTCAGTGGGAACAAAAATACCTTACAGGCCTTTGGGGAGGTATTGAGTGTAATTCACATAAAATGTTTGACATTTATTGCTGTTTCTGACGAAGTACAGCGCAAACTCCGTGTCGTCGGTAGTTAGGTAGGTACAACTTTATTCGACATAAGGTGTCGTTAAAGGGGGGAGGTAGTCTGTCAGGTGGTGCCTGCCAGCCACCTCCCCGGCTCTGTCCACGGCCCGGAGCTGATCCTCCAGGCTGGTCCCGGCGAGGATATTATTTCATGCCGGGGATGAGAGAGCGGCCATGAGAGAGTGGGGGAGGGTCCTTCCGGCAGTCCCAGATAATGTGGCGATCTCTCCACTCGGTACTGTTGGCGTCGAAACTACGCCAACAATACGAGTTCGCGTCCGCGTCGATTATGCTGCAGGCTACCGGCGGTATTGCATACGCGCGCGTGCTCTGCTCCACAAAACACCGACGCCGTGCAAAAATCACCGACGATTGCGATACTCCCCATGCACCCCATGCATGGGGTGCATGCACCTCATGCACCCCATCCAGATGGTAAACCAGCGAAGCCGAAATATGCGGCGCCGGTGTTTATAAATGGGTTAAACCGACGGTTAGACTTACTCAATTATTGGTTTCGTATTCGGGTAGCTCGGCCGCACGAGCCGCCGGATCGGCCTGACAATACCGCTTGCGCTCCGCATCGCGGGCTCGATCTGCTGCCGAGGCGTTGGCGTGACGCGGACGAGATCTCTCCATGCACTCCTGCTCTCGGCGGCTCATATACCTGCATATCCGATGCGGGTATGCACGACACGTGAATCGTGACGTAACTGACGAACATGTGATATTCTTGATGTCATTACCTATCGGTCACGTTAGCCATACACTCGTACTCTTTCAAACAATTTTGGTATATACCAACTGAACGGTACCCGAGTATCCACCGCCGAAAATTGTTCTGCGCGTCATTTTGTCCGTGCACGCGATCCCCCAGAACCTAGCCATATACAGCTTCATTGAAATAAAATTTCAGCGCACATCTACACGTGTTTTAATTTCGCGATCTATTGGCTGGCGTGGACAGTCTGCTTCGTGCGGCGCGTTGCAAACTGAGCGAAGTGTGACGCGATTTCCTCGCTAATCGGCAGATTACAACAGGCAGCGTGTTAGTAACGTGGATGCGATTCACAGCAGCCGCCGCAGACAAACCTTCGCTCATGCAGCGCTTTGTTGCCACATATGGTGTCGTGAGACTCGCTCGCCGCAAGCTATCGGTGAACAGACGACGGGGTGGTGCTTTGCCAGCATCTCGTAGCGGTCGTCACAAGTATTGCACGGCATTACACCTTCTCACGCTACGCTCCGCTTTCGCTTTCATCTTTCGCTGGGCTCTTTCTGTCGGTGATGCCGAGGGATAACGCTGATGCTTGCCGCAGGCATGGGCCCCCAAGAGTTGCGCTCTAAAATGAACGCCGTCGGGGTGCCGCGGGACGCGAAGAGGCATGCTGCATGCATAAAGCGGTGTGCGTCGGCCTTCCCGGCGTAACCGAGCCAACGAGCACAGCGAATTATGAGGGAACGCGACGCGCAGTGGGTGGCAGCGGGAGATGAAAAAAGCGGCAAGAGCGAGGAGGCACGAGAAGGAAAGTGGGAGAGGAGGGTGCAGCGGAGCCATAAGGCGGCGAGCGGAGGAGTATATGGCGAAAGTGTGAGAAGAAAAGCGTAGTGCAGCGACGATAGCGCCACAGTAGAGCGCGTCGTCTAGGGCGTCGCCTGGGAGGTCTGTCGGCGGCGGCTTATGTGAATCGCGCCCACGCATCACCCACGTGCTCGCCCAACGCGCTCGCTCTCGCTTTCTCCAGGTTAGCGAGGCAGTCGCGCCACCCTTCGCTCCGTTTGCCACGTGCCGCAAGAGACCGATTGTCAGCGCCAGGCAATGTACGCGAAGTGAAAGGCCCTTTCATCCGGGCTGTGGCAGCAGTGCATGACCCTAGAAAACTTCCGGTCATGCATTTTTGAGCCTTTAATGAAGCAAAAAATCCTTCTAGTTGATCTTAGCAGTAAAACTTGCTTATCAAAAACTCTGCAGCAAAACTTGTGCCAGCAGGAGAGTTCCACAGAGTTATAGGCTTTGTAACCTATTTGCTTAAGTTCTCTTTAGTGAACACAAAGGGCCTATAGAGCTGCGCTCAAATTTCGCTTTAGGGTGTATCGTAATCGTCATGTGAATTTTTTTGTGCATTTGACAGCCGCTGTAGTTCTCGTATTGTGTGACTGAGCGGTTTCTGGGCAGGGCACGGATGCTGAAAACTCTTGGCGTGAATTGACAGCCGCAAGTAGTCGAAATGTGGGGGTGGGCTTTTGCGCAGCTATGAGCCGACAAAACCAGTCACCATGCGATTGGCCGCTGAACGAATACATCGCACCGTAACAAAATTGTCAGTGCGCCTACGCTTGTATTCATATTCCTATTCAGGCGTGCTCAATATGAATCCAAGCATGGTTCGTAAGTTCAAATGCAAAAACTTGAGCACTCGCCAGCTGCTATGATCAAGTTCGAGCCGGGGTCGCTTGCGTTTGGTATAGAGGTTAGGCGTACCGTGCAAAGTTCAATAAAAACTGAGTTCGTAGCTCAGTTTTGACAAAAGCGCTCACAGCTCTTTAAGGGGGCGATACTGCGCGCAGTGTACTTATAGGACACTAAAACGACTCATTTGTTTACATCGACACGTGTACGGCGTGCGCTCAATGTTCGCTTCAAGTACAGTGGAAACCGTGCATCGTTGAAGCGAAATAATGACGTAAGGCTCAAAACACAAGCTCAAGCTCATGTGCTCAAGTTTGCGCACTTGAGAAGCGTTGCATCGCACTGAGGCGAGCAGGCATGAGCGTCCCGGGCCCTTCGATATCGGGGACTAGGTGGTTGCGATATAGATTTCGCGGGGGAGGGGTTACTGCTGATTTGATAGCTGGTTCTCACCTTTCGTGCTCTCCATTAAGCATATAGTTTGTGTGTTCAATAGCGTATTGCTAGTGTAAGCTCTGCGCACATAATCGCTCATTTAGAAAACACGTGGCTTTAAAGCAAAAACGCCGACGCCTGCCTTATACTCTCGGGGCTAACTGAGCGAGATAGCTGTTTGCTCTGTAGCGCTGAAGGGGCAATCACTTATTATTGCCTGTTTGGCGCCTTGTGACCTGTTCGGTAACCAATAAATTTGCCGGCATAATATACACATAGCTCTACTACATTACGTAGTCCTATTTCGTTCAAGGAAGCGCCGGCAAGTGCGACAAAAAGCTTTCGATCCAGAACGGTGATGACCTGGTGCTAGCACCGCACCATGTCCCCATTTCCCACTTGTGCCCGCATCGTATTATGCTAACAGTTGGTCGCACAAAATAAATAGGGCCAGGAAGGACTGAACTATATAAGTAGTGCCCTTCGCCCTGCCTACTTACCCCGTTCAGGTCCACCGGAAGTGAATGTATGTACACGTCGGCTCTGCTAGGGTTGATGACGCTCCACTGAATGAGATCAGCTCGGCCTCAAACTCGACGTCGAAACCCGCCGAGGTAGCTCAGTCATCTAAGGCGTTGCGCTGCTGAGCTCGAGATCGCGGGATGGAATCGCGGCCGCGGCGGCCGCATTTCGATGGAGGCGAAATGCAAAAACGCCCGTGTGCTTGCGTTGTAGGGCACGTTAAAGAAATCCAGGTGGTCAAAATTAATCCGGAGCCCTCCACTACGGCGTGCCTCATAATCAGAACTGGTTTTGGCACGCAAAACCCCAGGAAGAACAACTCGACGTCGACGGCTGGCAAGGGCTGGACATTAGGGTTCAATAGCGGCATTTTATATACACCGACCAGTCGCACATTTTACGCAAGGTCTGGTGCGCTTCTTCTGGCATCTGGATTTGTCAACGCGACTGATTCGTGGACACAGCGGACTAAACTTGCGTGGCGCCGAGCAAACTGGCACATCGTACCCTATTTGCGAAAGTTTGTGGCATAAATTGTGGACGCACGGCACCACAGCAGGCTTGCGTCCTTCGAGGAAGCTGGTAACATTTGCTTGGTGCCCTTTATCATTTGTAGGAGGGTATTTCAGACCGTGGGTAGCCGGCTGAAATAAGCCTCGCCAGCTGGTTATCAACACTAGCCTGCATGGCGTGAGGGTATGACTGCATATAAGCGCGGATTCAGGACATAGGGTTGCTATTCTCCTTTTAACCAACTTAAATGCTCAATGTATGGCAGGTTTTTCTGCGCACGTGGGCTGTACTGCCAAGAGACATTATTATTGCCGAAAGATAATCTAAAAACTGGAAAGAGCCGTGGGAAAGGATTTTACGCCATGCGTAAACGACACACCCTTTCCATGTTGACGAAAAGCGGTTAAGTAATAGTCAAGGGTAAAATATTGAGGAGGGGGTGCCCTTTATCTTTTGCAGGAGGTAGGTTGGCACAAGAATTGTTAGAGGCTTTTCATATTAGAAAAAGAAGCATGACCTGCATTCGCGATCAGTCTATCTACTTATATTCGGAAACGAGTTACAACTGTTCGGCACAATGCTGTGACATTTTTAACGGAACTGCTGTGAATGAGGAACTTGCTCAGAACATTTACGCCCGTTCACGCTGTTCATACAACTGCATACGTCTTCCCTCTACCAATACAGATTCTGCAGCGTCAAAGGAGCACAGTGGGTTAGCGAACACCGAGTCATATTTCCGATAGCTGGGCCTGGACGATCGCGTGAAACGAAACAGAACCTCAGCTTTTCGAAGTCGTACAAGATAGCGGCGCTGGTCGCCGCGTAGCGAGGCACCAGCTGCAATGGTTTCGTATTCGTGGGCTTTCGCCGAGACGTGCAGCGCGCCGTCGAAAGCGCCATCTCGTTCCTCTAGAGCAAACTGACCAAAGCGTAACTATTGACTTACGCGGGCGATGTCGTGTCAGTGATGCGCTGCCTACCTGGTGGCTCGGGTTATGGGTTGGAGGCCCACTGCGTACTACCAAAATAAATAAAATACAGTGACGTGGCTTGATACGCCTCATGCGAAACTGTCGGCAAATATATCCGTCGCGTTGTCGATAAGGAAACACGCCGGGTTGATACTCCGAAGAGGCTTTGCAAGAGTCACTGGTGGTTGGGCCACGGCGTGACACCCAGAAATGTGCAATCCCACATCATCCGTCTAGGCGGAAAGCGTGCATGGGGTACTCCACCGGGATTTGTTTCCCAAAAGGAACGTTTTCAATTTGAGCTTCTGCCTACGTGGGCGACGTCTCAGTGACGCGACTGCCTACCTGGTGGCTCGGTTTATGGTTTATGGGGAAGCTGGTAACATTTGCTTTGTGCCCTTTATCATTTGGGGGAGTGTATTTCAGACCGTGGGTAGCCGGCTGAAATAAGCCTCGCCAGCTGGTTATCAACACTAGCCTGCATGGCGTGAGGGTATGACTGCATAAGCGCGGATTCAGGACATAGGGTTGCTATTCTCTTTTTAATCAACTTAAATGCTCAATGTATGGCAGGTTTTTCTGCGCACGTGGGCTGTACTGCCAAGAAACATGGTTATTGCCGAAAGATAATCTAAAAACTGGAAAGAGCCGTGGGAAAGGATTTTTAGGCCATGCGTAAACCACACACCCTTTTCATGTTGACGAAAAGCGGTTAAGTAATACAGTCAAGGGTAAAATATAGTCTCTACTACAGTGGTCACTTTACAATTGGTTCGGAGTGCTATCGTTGTGCGTTAGAGATGACAACGGCTGTTGTGTTAGTGTGCTTTTCCACGACAATTACACCGCACACTATATTCACCGCTCGAAAGGTACCTGCATATTATGCAAGTCGCGGGTACCGTGCGGCCAATGTGTCGCCATCACTTTGAACAGCTCCGCCGTCAGCGAGGCAGCCTGAATGAAATGATTCGCTAGTGGAACTTGCTCAGAACATTTACGACTGTTGTGGGCCTGGTACGGCGCTCCAGAAACTGGCAGCAGCCTTAGAAGGCCACATAGTGCTTAGCCAACGTAACGGGCCATTTCTGTTCCAAGAGCAGGATGTTAACATATTTGTAACGGTTTTAGAGCAAAGTCGTAATGAGAATTTAGTCGAATCTTTCAAAAATACGTGTTGCGCTGACGATCTCTACGTGAGCGCAATCCAGTGCCTGTAATGGAAGGTACCCTTGCATAAACCCACTGTCTTTTACGCACTGCATTCCGTTAGCGACCACAAAAAAATCGTTATTTGCTATTAATGCTTACAGACAACGGCTTAGTTGTTTATGTGCATTGAGCCTCTTAGTTTTCAAAACAATACGTGACATGCATGATAGTGCAATTAAGTCCATATATAACCTTATGTAGAGCTCCTGACCTGGATGTGGATCTTACAGAAAAATGTTTATCTCTTTTTTTTTCGGGTTCTTAGGTGTCAGTAAAAGATGAGTCGGAATGAATTGGTTGGTGAATTTATTCACAAAGTTTATTATTCCGAAGCAACAATGTAGCTACGAGAGCGACCACAGTGTATATACCAGCTGACCAACGTTGACAACTTGGAGTTTCTTGACGTGGCCGAAGTACACGAGCACTGGGTTCTGCTTCTCGTACATGGCGAGGGTATATCAGGAGTCTATGTGCTCATACCGATTAGTGTACCATGACATGACATGTAACAGGAGCAAATTAAAATGCCAGCTAATTTTAGGCACTACTAGCCTACAAACCAGGATGTCACGTGCTCGCGCGAAACGTGCGCGTGTGTCCCACATTCGCTAAAACACATTGCAGTATCCCACGGTGGTTAATGCTGCTGGTCTTGAGTGGACGAACAGTGCGATTTGAACCACTGCCAGTCTTGAAGCCTCGTCGTAGAAACGAACAATCATGGGGGAAACATTCAAGCACATAAATTGCAGTGGTTTTTGTTACCATGCGTGGCTGAGATTTCGTCTCTGCCAGTGGCGCAGATCAGAAGTCTTAAGGCGCGGCAAGTCGTACAGATACTGCGCAACTATAGCGTGCGGACACTGCGGTGCAAGTATTAAGGTGCATGAAATTAGATGTAACCATCGACGGTTTGGATCGATAATAAGGCATCCTACTCTGCAGAAAATAGTTTGTCGGAAAAGTCTACTTAAATGTGGACAATGTTCATATTCGCTCGCGTGGCAGGACACAGCTGAGATGAGTGCTCCCGATAAAACGTGCCCCCGCACCGCGCCGCGTAGTCACCTCCCTTAGGCCGCTTCGCCCTGTGCGCAACGACGCCCACGTGCGAATGTGTGAAAAAAAAAGTTTAACGACATCGCAACTGGAAAGCATTTAATTAGCAGCCGGTCAAAGAATGGCCTAGCAACGCCTGACTTGGTAAAGAAAATTGAAAAAAAAAAATATTCCCTTGTTGGCGCAGTCAAACCGTCTAACCGTCTTTTTTTTTTTCACCTAAGCTCCAGAGAAACAGAGATAGAACATTTTTCTACAGGATCCACGTCCAGGGCCGTGCTCTATATAGGTTATATATGGACTTATTGCACTATCATTCATGTCACGTATTGTGTTAAAAACTAACAGGCTCAAAGCACACGAATAACTGAGCCGTTGTCTGCGGGCATTACTATAAAAAGAGAAAAGTATCTTTTTTTTTTTTGCTGTCGCAAGCGGAATGCAGTGCCTAATAGTAAAACATTGTCGTGCCTTCTCAAAGGCGAGCAGAAATACTTAGCGCGCTGAACTGAAATCAGGCCACGTTCAGTACACAAGGGTGGAATTCAAGCACAGCGTTGTCCGATTTTTTTTCTTTTCTTTGCCACCAGCGAGTGAAAACAGGTAAACAAGGCACTTCACGTAGCCATTGTAGCGCAAATAAAGACTGAACAGAAAGAACTCAAAGCCGGACAGCACGGGCGCTACTCGCCACTGATTTAACAAGATTATAAAATGTCTGCAGTGTGACTAACGGAACTTTTGACACTGTATCGGAGTTACATGCTCAAAGTAAGATTCCGTACAACGGGAAAGTGGGCCTCTAGAAGTAACCTGATAACAACCAGATAACCAGTAACACTCCACTCTCGTTATTCTTCAAGCTCTTGTGGACATGCGGTGCCTCGTGGTGTGGTTCGGTTTCACACCGCGCGACGGATGTAAGTATTTCCGTAAAATTTGTAAACACGCGTAAAACTGCGAAAGGCCCGGCCTTCATGAAACTTACAACAATTTCCTTTCACTGCATTTTTTAACTGTATAGAGCATGCTCGTGTACTGCACCGGTATCGTCATATGAAGCTAGACAGCCGGGCGCTGCTTAAAGGCGCTTGTAAGCGGCGCGGCGATGGCGCACCACCCCCGCAGCCATAAACAACTCCGCGCGCATGCCGTTAACGGACCTTCGTGAGTGCTGAACACCAGACATACGGACACGTGATCCGACCCGCCGTGCCAAACGTCGTCCAGTGCGCGATCTCCCTTTCTCTTTACTTTCTTTACTGCTTTCCTTTCGCACTAAGCCCGCGCACCGTACTGCTGTCTGCCCCTTTCCCCTCTTTTCTCCTCTCTCTAAAGCTCTCGCCACATGCGCTGTGAAGAGTGCGCCCGCTCAAAAATCTCTCCTTTTTAGAGAGAAAATAAACGAGGCCTTGTTACAGGAAAGACGGTATGTCCGTCTCGTCCCCCACGGCTCTACACGCTCAAAATGTAGCATGGGTGCGTTCAGTATGCTATGGTAGGTGGTTATTTGCGGCACTAGGGGTGCCTTACCGCCATGCTTTTGTATTTTCTAAGCGACATTTTATATATGCGTCGCTGCTGGTGGTTGCGCACAATCGCAACCACTCGGGAATCGTGGCTACTTTCCAGATGCTGTTTAGACAGTTTAGCCGCTCGATTTGGATCGATTAAAAAAGGCAACCTACTCTGCAGAAGCTAGTCTACCGGAAAAGTCTACTCAAAAGT
This sequence comes from Dermacentor silvarum, assembly GCF_013339745.2. Taxonomy (NCBI): domain Eukaryota; kingdom Metazoa; phylum Arthropoda; class Arachnida; order Ixodida; family Ixodidae; genus Dermacentor; species Dermacentor silvarum. The sequence continues at coordinate 57,011,197 of NC_051161.1, forward strand.
GGACAATGCTCATATTCCCTCGCGTGGCGGTGCACAGCTGAAGCGAGTGCGACAAGGGCCTAAATTTCGGCGGCTATATTTGGAAAACCAGGCGCACGTTAAGGCGCCCATCAGTCGCCGTTAAGGCGCACGTGAAGGCGCACATCAGGCGCACGTTAAGAATGCATGCTGTGCCACTACAGCAAGGCGGGAACCTTGAGCAGTTCGTGGTTTTGGCTTCACAGCCATGTTTAGTTCTCGGTGAGTCACACCACATCGGATGATTTCGGTTTAAATTTGAGCCCCCTGGGTCCAAGTTGTGCGTCTTTAGCATAAGCAGGCGTCATCTCATACCCATTACTTCAGAAATTTGGCTTGGTGCCATGGCTAGCCGCCGCAGCAGGCACTCACCTGCATCGAGTTTCTCGAAGCCGATTTTTTGCCGCAACTTGCCCTTTTCGCAAAGATAAGCTTCGTTTAGTCTAAGCTACATCATTAAACCGTAACTATAGTCATAATATTCTTATCGAGTAACATGCGTATCCGTAGGTGCCCGACTTATTTTTCCTGCTATATAACGTGAAAACTTGGTTGGTTAAAAAGTAAATTGTGAGCGCATAGACGTAGCGCTGAAAATTGGTGTGTCCGGATTTATGCTGAGCAGTGCAGGAGCGTTAAGCACGAGGGAGCTCCTTCCCAAATTCACAAAGAACACATTGCAGTATTTCACTACTCCTGCCTAATTATCCTGCTGGTCTAAAGTGGACGAACAGTGCAGTTTAGAACTACTGTCGAGCTTTTAGCGTAACTAGCTGGCAGGAGCAGCGCGCACGGCCGAGTAAGCACCGTTCGTGCATTTGAGCGTTCTTGAGGCGGCTAATAATTATTTCACATGATGAGCTATAGTCCTTTCACTAAAACGTCAAGTGACTATTTTAAAGCCTAGCTATAAAAATGGATTGATGGGACAACCATTAAATCGCATGACGGCTAGCAGTGGTTGCTTTGTTGCCCCTGCGTGTCTGTCGGTTTCGTCACATGCCAGCCGCGCAGGTCGTAAATATTAACGCGCGTCAAGTCGTAGGAATACTGCGCACCTATTCCGCGCGGACACTTAGATGTAAACCTTCGATCCTCGTGCAAGTTCAACATTTATGCTTAAAAAACAACGGAAGTACACCATGCGTTGCGGAATTCTTTAAGCAACTATTAAAAAAAGTGGACGAGAAAAGGAACCGAGGGGCCCGATTATTATAAATCGCATAAGAAGCCAACAAACAATGACACCAAGGAGTATACATCGAGAAATTCTAATTGAATTAAAGAAATTATAAATTAATGGAAATGAAAATGGATCACAAAAACAACTAGCCGCTGGTGGGGAGCAATCCCATGTCTTCGCATTACGCGTGCTATGTCTTACCATTGAGGTACCGCGGCGCAGTTTTCCCATCCGCATTATGTGGTATTTATAAAAAAGTGGGTGACACCAAATTTACCAGACCCTACATCCATTAAATTGCAAGATCATGACGAGCTCAAGGTGACACATCTCCATGCCACGCAAAGCATGTCTTTCTCATTTGCATTCATCTGACCTGCCGCTGCCCGTGGGAAACGATAATTCCCTGGGAAATCTGAAATGAGGCATCTATGACTACGCTATTTTCGTAGCTTTCGCCGCGTTTCCTGCAGGTAATTGATGGAGTACAAAATATCGCGCAAGACGAAGACCGGGGCACATTTTCCTGTGTGCTTAACTTGATATGGCTGTGGGTACTGACTTTTTGTAAATGTGTAAATTAATTTTCCACTTTTCTACAGGGTTCCCGCGGACATCACCCGTACCAGGTGAGTCAACTCTCTTGTGACGGAAAACTCGGGTCTGTCCGATTTCATGGACAGGAAAAAGGGAGCAAAAATAACGGAATCATGCAGTCGGGAAAAATAAATTTCAAGGGAAAGTAAGATTTCTTTGTATACACTAGAGCAGTACAATAAAGTTGTTACCACAATAAAGTTGTTACCAACCAACCAAACTAGAGCAGTAGCACGGCAAACTTCTTGTTTACAGAGTTTTGCCGAGTGTTGTATATCAATGAAGTGAACTTCAAATTTATTGATGGTCGGGGCCCTGGGCGCATTTCGCATTCGTGTCATCTCGACGTTACTGCGAGACTTATGACGACGTTAACAGCTCGACGATGGCAGTGTTGCGCGCGAATTCGTTCAGAGCTTTCTGTGAACACGCAAGCCAAGCCCGTTCAGTGCTGCAAGGTTACTGGCTCGTTGCACGCATGTGACTGTGGTTGTAGTTCCGACCGATCGCCCATGGACAAACATTCCGCTCCTCCGGCTGTCCGTTTAGCGCACGCGCGCAATCTCTGGCCCAACCGCGATGAGCCGTGTTCCCGTGAGCTGCTAGCGATGGCCTGGAGTCGTCAGCTGTCGTTTACCACATTGACCATTTGGCGTGAATTTAATGCAGATCTACTCGTGGAGGTCAAAAATGTCGCAATTTCACCCCAAAAGGCGAAGCATCAATTACGATAGCAAATTAGTAGAGAGCTATACGAAGTAAGGATAGTAATTTTATCAGCTGTATAAACTTGGACATGCAGCCGCACCAGCAACGCGCAGAACTGTTGACGACGCCGTCGGTGTTTTTGCCCGCGTTCGCACCGAATGCGCGCGGCGTTGGTGACTGTTGCCGGTGCCTCTGGGGGCGGCTCGGAGGTTTTCGACGAGATCAGAACAGAACACTCGTCGAGCAGCGTCGGGACGTTTTTATATAATGACACATTTGGTGCCGCAGCTAAACGTCCCCCCCCCCCCCGGTGTTTCAGTGCCACGGAAGAAGGCGCATTTGCTCTCTATAAATGGTGGTTGTAGAGGAGGGAAGAGACGCCTAATTCTGCAGTCCTTCAGGGAGCACGGCGCAGAACGCGCGTTTGCTCCCCGCCGTGCGTTCGCTCCCCGTGAAAGCGCGCGTCTCTTCACTCGCGCGTACAGCACACGGCGCGCGGCAACGATGTCATCGCCGTTGGACGTCATACGGAACCTCACGGTGACGGCAATGGCGGCGGCGCCGGAGAGTCCATATAATTGCTATCGCAATAAAAATAACTTCCCTGATTAATGCGAGGCTACGAGTATGATCTGAGCGGTGCGACTCTTTTCACGGTCACAATTGTTGCGACATTGCGCGCTGATCTTGACCTAAATCTTGGCTGAGGCGTCGTTATGGGGATGTCAAAACAATGAAATTCGAAAAACTGACGCGCGAGCCTATATTGAAATTGGCATTCAAGTTGCCCAAGGGTGTTTGCTTGCACGCAGACTGCTCTTGCAGGTGAAGTGTGCATAGGTAGGGTTTGCCGGAAAAATCCACACATTGCTTTCTGACTGGTTTTCACAATGGTAGCGCAGACAGGCCAACCACTCCTATTTGTATTTTGTATGTACGGAAAACTCATATGTAAGGCATCTCGCTGTTCAAGTCTGTCCGACTTTACGGACTAGGAAGGAGAGCCAAAATGTTAAAATAATCATGTAGTGAGGATAACAGAATGTGTGCAGGCGTATCCATGGAAGCTTAATTGATCCACATTTGGAGACATTCTTTTCAATTAAATAAAATGCCTCCAAGGTCAACTGAGGCTCAGTGATGTTCGCTACCGCATGCAGTACCATGCGCGACAAAATGTGCGTGGATTTCTTGGTAACAGCGTGCTTCCTAAAACGCGGAAGTCGCAGATGGACGGACGGATGGCGTTGCCTCGACCTACAACAGTTCCGCTGTTAAAATCGAATATAAAAGGGTTTGAAGGGCTATTACAACTTCATTGATACTCGGCGAAATTCTCGGAATATACTGCATGACCTGAAGTTGCTGCGGCTGAGCCCTATCCCCGTTAGTTCCAGCTTTCGGTTATCGCAAAAGACTTAGCCACTGCACAAGCACTGCCAAATTTATCTCCGTCATTTTGCTGCTTCATAGCATATGCACAATTTATGGGGCTCAGTGAGCTGCTGTTTCCGTGCAGGCTACTCCGACCAGACGAGTACAGCTCTGATGACGGTGAGCACCGCGAAAGGTCAGTGGAATGTTTCTATATGTTTTGTGTTAACTGTGACATTTACGTTAGCGTATTCTTTGCTGTTCACTCTGAAAACTATAGTGGCAGAAACAGTGAAAAATGTATTACCATAACGCTTCGCGCACTTCATTTTGCTGCGTTGTAGCCTATGCAAAATTTATGGGATTCAGTGAGCTGTTGTTTTACAGGCTCCTCCACCACCATGGCCAGAACTTCCCCATTGAGCACCAGCACCACAAGAGGTCAGTGAGACGTTTTCTCTGTGTTAGCTATGAAAGTTGTATGAGCGTATATCTTGCTGTCGACTATAAAATCATAGTAGCATCAACAGCGCAATATTTATTATCGCATATGTGCAAGTTCCGAAATTCAGTGAGCTGGCGTTGTCGTACAGGTTCAGCCTCCAAGACCACAACAGCTCTAACAACTTTGAGCACCACGAAAGGTCAGTGGGATGTTTTTTCCTAGCGCTAGCTACGAAACAACCACTAATTGCACCAATATTCATTAAGTATCAGTCTATTGTTTGCTGTCCGCTCTAAAAACCACAAGTACTTCACCGTATTGCACCGATCGTGTGCATTGTGGCATATTAGCCACATGCACTCAAAGTTGCACTAATTTTCAAGGCTATGAGGCTATTACTGTTACTATTACTATTACGTGTGTGATTATTTAATGAACCTACAATTGAAATTCATTGTAGTGCTCTGCCAAGTTCCGTGTACGTACGGTAATGAAGGAAAATTATGTCACTACACTGACGCACCAACCACGTCGGGCCAAGCCCTAAGTGGAGCCACAGATAGACGCTGGAATGTGGGGCCTCTTAATATCAAGGCACTAACACGGGTTGGCTGGCCTTCTGCAATAAATGTTTGTTCTTGGGTAGATTGCCTCCGAGGTTACTAATTGCCCCTAACATTTATAGACCAGCGCCACACCTTCCGATGAGCTGTCAACACGTCAAGCGAAGGACGCCACGCGAGGTGACAGAAACAGTTAAGGCGTATTCTACCGATCCTGTGCTTTGTGGCACATTAGCTACAGGTACTCATGTCAATTGGTCACGTCGTTTCGAATAACACGCTCTTCAGGCACTGTAGACGTATATTTCCAACAATATTTCCGTCATCGGGGCGCGTGTTATCGACCCCCCGACAGCAATTCAGAGTTCACAGATCTTCTGAGCGATGCCATTGACCAAGTCATGCACAAATTTCCGAATTCTCCTTTCTTCTTAGGCGGTGATTTTAATTATCCAGAAATCGACTGGTCCACTCTGTCTACCCATAGTCATAATAATCGGCCTGAATGTATTCGCTTTCTTCAGTTGATTCTTTATCAAAACTTAACACAACTTGTACATGAACCTACGCGGAAGGATAGCGTTTTAGATCTAGTTCTAACTAACAGTCCTGAAATTGCTAACACACGCGTACTCGAGGAAATCAGCGATCATAGGGCTGTCCATTGCTTGGTTTCACTTCCACCTGCAAACATATCAAAAACTAAAAAACAACTACTGAACTACACGCGTGCCGACATAACGAAGTTGAACAGTATGCTACAGATTTGCAGCCGATTTTTACGAGTATTTTGACGACCGTACAACCTATGAAAACTGGTGCCTGTTTCGGAACAAACTAAAAGAAATTGAAGCTGCTTGCGTGCCTAAAGTAACTATAACTTCTAGAACAGATGACCCATGGTTCACGCGAGACGTGAAACGTTTCCCTTAACAAGAAGAAAAGGATTTACAGGAAAGCGAGTCGCTCAAACTGTCCTCAAGACTGGGCAGACTACGAAAACATTGCTGTTTTAACACAAAGTGTCATTCTCCAAGCTAAAGACAAATACTTTAATGATACGCTCCCTAACCTTATGAAACGGACCCCAAAAAATTTTGGAATATCGTGAACCCTAAAAGTATCCATTCATTACCGGTATTGACGAGGGAAGACGGCAGCACTTTAGCGGTTTGAACAGTGTGCCGAAAAATTTAATAAACACTTCACTGAAGTATTCACTAACGAACTTCCACTGAATGATTCGCTGTCATTGTCGCAGCTGACCTTTTCACACCCTTTCCCAGCAATCCTAATTACAGAACACGGCGTTGCTAGCGCCATCAATCGGCTTCCTCACAAAACCAGTCCCGGACCAGATGGCATCAGCGCCAACTACTTAAATTAACCTGCCACCATTCAGCTAACCTGCTCGCATCAATCTTCCAGCAATCCCTTAATTCTGGCTGTGTACCGGACCGACTGGAAATCTGCATATGTAGTTCCTATATTCAATCTGGCTGCAGAAATCACCCTAACAACTACAGGCCGATTTCACTTACGTCCATTTCGTGTAAGGTACTTGAGCACATCATATATTCCACAAGTGATGGGTCATCTGAGCCGTAACAATTTACTTCTCAACACCCAGCATGGTTTCCGCGAAAAATTATCATGCCAGACACAACTATTCGAAATTGTGACAGACCTGCACACAGCCCTACATATGTCCGCCTACATCGATGCCATTTTCATAGACTTTTCAAAGGCTTTCGACCGTGTTCCTCATAATCGACTAATGTTAAAAATACGCAGTCTGGGTCTCGACGAGAGACGACTGCTTGGATCCAGGAATTTCTAAACAGTCGGTGTCAGTCAGTTAACTTAAGGATTACGTATCTAAACCGACACGAGTAACATCTGGGGTACCGCAAGGGAGTGTGCCTGGGTCCCTCTCCTATTTTTAGTATACATAAATGACATAGCCTCTAACATAAGTTCGTCAATCCGTCTTTTCGCAGACGATTGTGTTATTTATAAGAAAATAACTTGCATGGCCGACGTCGCAGAACTACAATCTGATCTCTCAAGGTTAAAGGAATGGTGCAGTAATTGGCAAATGGAAATTAATGTCGAAAAAAACCAAACACTTAAAATTTACTAACATTTCTTCTGCATGTTCAAACTCTTATAAAATAAATGACATAGTAATAGAAAAGTCACGGTCATTTAAGTACCTGGGCGTCATACTTACTTCTGATTTAAGCTGGGCTGCCCACATCGAGCATGTTACCAATAAGGCTTCAAGAAGCTCGGCCTACTTAAACGACGTTTGCATTTCAGTAATAAAGATACAAGACTGCACGCTTTCAAATCATTGATTCGGCCCTCTCTAGAATATGCTTCTATCATATGGCATCCTCACCTGACAGGTCTGACTAACATGCTCGAAATGGTACAGAACAAAGCCGCGCGGTTTGTCACGTCATCCTACTCACGTTTCATAAGCGTTTCATCACTAAAAGCTGAACTTGATCTAGCTACGCTTGTCATGCGAAGGCGACATGCTCGACTATTGTTTTTTACTCACTTTACCACAGCAACACAACGTTCGCCCCAATCGCACATTTTTCCAGCCCCTCATACTTCAACCGTCTCGATCATGCGCACAAAGTATCACCCATTTTCGCCCGCACGAAGAAGTACCAAAATTCGCCTTTAGTATTGTGCAATAACGAATGGAACTCCCTGCCGTCTAAAATAGCCGAGATATCAGATGCTTCAATGTTTCACTCTTCGCTGCTGGGTTACTTACAAATGGAAACATTCCTAACCTGTATCTGCCTGTCTTTGTTTCATATGCGGAATTTCTACGCTATATTTATGCAGTCTTATTTCCAATGTATTGATGATCAGTGGTTTAATGGCCATGTAACAAATTGCTGTGTACTCGTTATCAATGTATTTTGTAGATTATTTTTTTCTCTGTGCTATTCTGGACACCTTGGTTCAAATGAACATGCTCTTTCTTTTTCCTGTTTTGTATTAAGTATTGTTGTATTCTATTTATATTGTTTATACATTATATTTATGTACTCACCTGAAATCCCCCCCTATGTAATGCCCACTAGGGCCTTTAGGGTATTGAAATAAATAAAAAAATAAAAATAACCGTTATCGCCTGCGCTTTCTAAAACACTTAATGCAATGCGCGACCTGCAAGTACTGTGGCTGTATGGAAATGCGGGTTAACTAATTGTTGCTGTATGGAGGTAAGCCACAAAGGAACTAAAAGCTTTCGACCACGTCAGTACTACTTTGTCAAGCACAATATATTTGGGAGCGTTAGCATGGCTTTTAACTAGAAGAAATCTACCCGGACAAAATTTTAGCGCGAGGGGAAAAGCGTGTTGACTACAGGAAAGCGCTTGATAATCTTAACCACAACATTTTACCGTTGTAAAATAGCTTATAATCTCAAATTCTGGAATTAGGCTATTATCCACATAACATCCGTAAGTACACACACTTAGCGTTAATTGCACGATTTTATGGTGGGTGTCACCTGTGATACAATGCACACCGAGGCTTGATATAAACATGAGACGCACTGAAGGCTTTCACGAGGTCAGGTCAATGGCTTAATTATAGTACGATAACTGCAAGCTTGAGTTGCAACTTTCCAGTGAAAGTTAAAAATTTTCCCGGAGTACTACGGAATTAGTACTCCGCAAGTGGCATTTTAAATTATTACTCTTCTGCATCTTCGCAGTTACGTGGGGTATCAAGTAACTAACCCGCTAATGTGAACTGCTTCGTGACTTCTTGTTGCAAGCTTAACCGGCTTTGTTTTCTGTCTTGCAGCAACTCCAAAAAAGACACCTGTGCCAGGTTGGTGCGCTTATTGCAACTATTCTAATACCTACAAGTTTTGAGTTGCAACTATAGTGAGTGCAGTTGACGAATTCTTGCCGAACGTGTTCATTAGTTCGTGCGCTGTATTATAAATTGTTTCATCATCGCAGCACATTTTCTTGTTGACATCCTAGCTGTTGAAAAGGTCCTTTACGCTATTAATGAATGTCGGCGGTAATTGCGTAGACAAGCTGGCGCTGAAATAGAGTGAGCCTTGAGTGAACGAAGGCAATTCCACACGGCCTCTTTATCTATATACTTTAGTACGCAGCCACTCTCTGTACACAAGCACTATTCCGGATCTGCGCTTTCCGAATCTGTGGCGTGCAGGGAAGAGCTTCTTTGGACTATTTCGAGTAATAGGGTTGGCGGACTGCATTTGGGAGCTGCTTGGCGATATGGCCAGGATACACATTAATATTCCTACTTCACGTGAGCCACATTATCTTTCAGGCATCTGCACTTTACCGGCGAGCACAACAGAAAAATCATCGTCGGAGAAAGGTCAGTGGACGTACCATTTTTGTTTTCTGGAGAATGGAAAGACACCGGATCAGGTTTTTTTCTCTTGTGAAAAAGTGGCTTTAAGATCATTTAACATTAACGACTCACAACTTACTATTTGTCTGCCACTTACGCGATGAACAGCTATTTGTCTCGTGGTAATATGTAGGCCTGCGAAATGAACGCACATAAACAAACTTATTGCAACCATTTTTATCACAATATCAAATCGATCCCGTCGATCCAGGCACGACTGCTTTCGTTGATGGGGCGTTTGGGTTGGTGCTGGTCATGACCTACCCGCCCGACCGCTCGATGCGTACTACCTTAAGCTCACGTCAGCTCTCGCTGGAACCTTCGACGAGCCATGCGTAAAAGCCGACGCGCTTGAACCGGAGATCAGATATACGACGAACGCGACTCTGCTACATGTCTCTCTCAAATTCTTTGCCTCGATATAGCGACATGTTAGTTTTTCTTTGTATAGAGCAGCGCTCCAAATTAAGCATTAGGGAGTATCGTAATTGTCGGTTATATTTTTTTTTTCGTTCCTACCGCTTTTCAGTTCAATCGCCCTTATCATTTCTCTGTGCATGGTAATAATACCGACGAGGTTAAATTTTAGGTTCATCGTCTATAAACGCTTATTCAGGAATGCAGCATCACAACCACAATACCGCTTAAATGTATACTTAAAGCCGCGAGTCCATCTACCCACGCGTTTATTTCTGATTCATAAAAATTACCCGAAGTTCCGATAGCTGATCACAGCTTGAAGGGAAAAGTGGTCATCCGCCTTGAAGTATCCAGTCCGGAGCTACAATCACGATGGGATCACGCAAGCGACATTGCCGAATAACCAGCTACATTATCGAGATAGAAAGGTTTGATTCCCAGTAGTACGCACATACCTGCCAACGTTAACTATTTTCGCGTTAATGCACAGGTTTTAGAACTTGTTGGCGATTGCCATAGACGCGCGGCGGGTTTCACAATGCATATTTACGTGCAACTTATTAGAAAAATGCAAATAAGTTGCCGACTGATTTACGGAGCAGGATTCTAGGCACACGTTTTTTATTATTAGGACGCATACCAGTAGCAGTCCCACCCAATGCACTGATCTCTAACGGTAACCGTACTTTTGGGCACACTTGCTTGAATAGCTCGTGCATAACGAATGTTTTCGTTGGTGGCGCAGTTCATTCTAGCTGTGAATATAGAGGCTAGTTTGTTACAGCATTCGCTTACAAACGCAAGCTGTGGAATATTTTAGTAATTAAGTGGAGCACATGTTTTAATTACATTTCGTATTTGTAACCAAATTTAGTTTTTTCGCTTCTACTCTAGTGTTTTACAAACCTTAAAATTTTGCAGGTCTATATTTTCGAAGAAGTAATACGTTCCCATAGGTGCTTATGTCTAATTATTTCAGTACAATTTTTTAAATCATTAAGTTCCTTCACTTTAGGGTTCCACAGGACGCGTTCGTCCACTAATCAGTTTTCCTCACAACTAGCCAATAAATATCCTTTAATTTCGCATTTGAAATAAATTCGGAGCACTGTGCTTTCGGTTTATTCTTGTAAGGAAGATTTCATGCCATATACGTGACCTTGAAAGTACTGCAGCTTTGTGGAAATGCAGGTAAACTAACGCGCGGTAAAATGAACTACTATATCGTAACACGCCATGGTGGCTCAGTCAACTAAGGCGTTTCGCTGCTGACACTACGTCACGGGATCAAATCCCGGCCGCGGCGGCCGCATTTTGGAGGCGAAATCCAAGAACGCCCGTGTGCTTGCGTTGTATTACACGTTAAAGAACCCCCCAGGGGTCAATATTCCGGAGCCCTCCACTACGGCGTGCCTCATAATCGGACTGATTTTGGTTCGCAAAACACAAGAAAAACTGAGCTGCTTCGCGATGTGTTGTTGTAAGCTTAACCTGACTTTTTTTTTCGTTCTCCTGCAGCGACTACAAGACCACACCTGTGCCAGGTTGGTGGACTCTTTGCAGCTATTCTAGTACCTACAAGTTTGAGTTGCACCTTGTGAGTGCAGTTTACGAGCCCTGAACGGCGGAGACCAATGAGGGGCTCCTTCGGTGACGTCCGCACGGGAAATTGCGTTCATGCGGACCCACCCACTGCTCGATGTGTACCCGTATCTGGTCTGAGCCGGACCGCTCGTTTCGTACTATCGTGTGCTCGCGCCAGCTCTCGCTCGCGCTCGTTTCTTTTGCTTAGTTTAGTCTTGTTCGCACTGTTTGATGT